>NC_071120.1:14157500-14427500 GCF_024256425.1 Clarias gariepinus
TTCTTCTGCAGCACTGTTGAATTCTTGAATCTGATTAGTCAGATGATGTTGATTAATATTTCATACAAACAGCTTTTAAAGTCACTCTGGCTGCAACGGCTTCTATTAACACGCTCATTCTCATACTTTACAGTTTCTATAGTAACAGCTCATTCATAAGGAGCATGTTTTTATTTAACGAAGAAAAGTGTTTGGTATGGTGAAGGTTTCTGTAAGGAGATGTTTATTTAGCATGTACGGAAGAAGTCTCAGTAACACTCAGTCAGTTTTCCACTAGAGGAACGCAATCTTGCAATTACCAAGTTCTTGACAACATGACAAGACAAGCCTTTTTTTATTTATTTTTTATTTTTTTGTCTTATCGACTTCAAAAAAGAGGGAAAAAATTAGCTGGTGACTTGATAGCTGATAGTTGAAGCTATAACGTAAATTATATCAGGAATGTTATATATAGATGTTCCACACCAACAGACCTAACTATACGCAGCTAAAAAGCACAATATTTTGTTAATTAATACCTATAACAGGAATAAATCACTTTGAGACATGCCGCTGTTAGAAAATAATTTTCATACCACCATGACTTTGATTATTTTCCTATAACAGCATGCCCCTGTGGTGTTTTATTCCTTACATATGATACGTAGAGACAAAGAAAAGCATCTGGGAGTGGGAAAGAGTGTGTGTAGTGCGTGTTCATAAAAGGCAAGCCTTAATGTTTAAATTGCGTTAACAGCTTGATCTAAGCATTAGAGTCACAGTGAGCTCCATCTTCGCCCGGAGTTAAAGTACACTGTGAAAAGCCGGAGGACCCTTTCCCCACAGCATGCTCCCTTTGGCTTTTTACGATGTCCATAAAATGGAAGAGTGCAGCTTAAGTTGAACTAATAATATCAGGGCTTACAGGCCGTGATTGATGATCTCCAAAGTGAGCAGGATCACTCTCATCTTTCTTCAGATTTTTATCACTGACTTGTTTGCAGTCATGTGCAATCAGAAGATCCAGGAGGGGTAACAAGTGTTTGATGTATGATCCTTGAGCCACTTTTGTCAGAGATGCATTTCTTTGTTTCTTTGCTCTCGGCAAGCGTTGCTCTTACTCGTCTGATTCCTTCAACACGAATCCTGTGTGCGCTGTCTGTTTATTTTTGCGCTCGCTCTCTCTCCCTCTCTCTCTCTCTCTCATGATTTTCACATGGTGGGAATGTCTGCTCATGGGGGATGGGCCAAGAGGTAAGCCAAACATTTTTCCAGTTTGACTTTTGCCATGAAAGGCAGCAAAAAAATCAACAGTACACCACAGCAACACTCACTCCCCCAAAACACACGGTACATCTCTATCTTTCTCTCTCACACACACACAGACACACACTCGAACACACTCATAGTACACACACAAACCCCTTAATGTCCTGCTATCAGAGATTAAAGAGCTCTTCGGTCTTTACCTCCCTTTGAGGCCTTAATATCCTTCGTAGTGTGCCAAGAACGCACATCTTTTTAAATAATATAAATCATGTTTATGGGCTCGGCTGTTTGAATGTTTTAACTCCTCTTCTGCTCGCCAACACTGGAGAAAATCCTTTGCATGGTGGCTTGGGTTTTCTCCTGCTGTGGTTTCAGCAGGTTAAGGCCACTGCGGTGGTGAGGGCTGTCGACGGGTTTTTGACGAGCCGCTCCTGTTGCTCTGGGTCTCCAGATAAGAGATATGGTCTGACATGAGCATCACTTTGACCTTGTATATGTTCCAGAGCAGTGGATCTGCCCAGGCTTTTAAAAAAAGATGTGATCTTTAGCTTGCATCAGAGATTAAGTTTTTGAAAATGCTTGATTTATGATCCATGACTTGGACTGGACAATAAAATAGCAGGTCAAGGTGATGGAGACCAAGTACAGATGTGAAATGATGTAAATTGTAACTCAGTTGACCTGGCTTTGCTTGCATGTGTCCATAATTTTATATTCATAGCTGGAGATACTGTAGAAAGGAAGGTTTCTGCTTGTCTGTCCCTCTCTGTCTGTCTGTCTGTCTGTCTGTCTCTGTTTTTCTCTCCCTGTCTGTCTCACTCGCCCTCCCCCTCTCTCCAAAGCAGCGCATCAGTACCTCCTCTACTTGTCGGAGGCCCCTGAAATGATTGATTGTTTCTCAGTGTGTCCTGACAGGATATGTAGTAGTGTGGGGCCCCTGGGGTCTGGGACAGCACTGCCTTCTGATTAAGACCCCTGCAGTAATCATATGCAGCAAGTCAGCACTGCACAACACATCAACAGGAGAAGAAAAAAAAAAGAAAGAAAGAAAGAAAACAGGGAAGAATGCTGTGCTTCATTCCTCTAAGATAACACTGTTTTGTCCAGCTGAAAGTTTTCTTGTCAAGTGATTGCATTCTTGCTTGGGTTAAGGAGCGGTTTGTATCAGCTGCAGAGCACAAATATTTTTTAAAAAAAGAAGCAAAGCAAAAACCTTAAAGCTCAATGAAGAACAGATCTTTGTAAGTGCAAAATCAATAATAGCATATGTACTATGACTGTATCATATATATACATTATATTATATCATGATGAGAGATATAATATCATTAACACTATATTATCCAACTTGTCCAAATGCAATATACTCACAGTAGCTTAGTGCTTAGCATTGTCACCTTGGTCTTCCAGGTGTGCTGTGTGGGTTTCCTCCAGGTACTCAGGTTTCCTCCCACAGTCCAAAGACATGCAGATTAGACTGCTTGATGTTCCCAAATAGACATGATGTGTGTGCCCTAAACTGGTTTGGCACCCCCTCCTGCCTGGTTCCCTAGGTCTTCTGGGAGAAACTCCAGGCTGGTCTTACCCTGTATACACCCCATTAGCATGTTCTGTTTGTATCACCCATTAGCACTACCGAATTTGTAGCTGTCCTGTGAGTTTCACATCATTCCTTAGAATCCAGCTATTAGTGGTTTTTGATGAGCATTGTATGAGCAGTCACACTCTGAGATTTTAATCCAAAATTTCCAGCACTGCCAGAAATTACTCACCAGCTGTCACTGGTCACAAAGACATTAAATCTGCCACTAGTCAGCACTTCACAAAAGAACCAAAGATTTTTTTTTTGTACAACTTTGTCTGCAACAGCAACATAACAAACCAATAAGAATAAAACTCTATATACTTCGTTTCGTGGTTAGTATTTACATCATACAGTGTTCGGCAAAAGTTTGGAGACAACATATGGTATTATAGTTCTACCTGTGTGCAAAAACAGGTGATGTCACTATTTGTTCTCGTCTCTCTGGTTGAAGAGCTGTGCTAATTACAATCAGCTGGTTTAGTTCATGGACGGAACAAATATGTGGTATAACTTTACCTTTCTGAAGCAAGTGTTTACACCTCTGCACATAAAAAAGAAAATTCCCAGGTGAATTGTGTTAATTTATTTTGTACATGATCACCCAGATGAAAATAGTTTTTTCAAAAATAAAGCATTTGATACCAAATATTGATTTTTTTAAACCAATTCAATTGCATAAAATAACAAACATATTCTTATTAGTTTGGTTAAAAAATATTTTTAATATATACTGCTCAAAAAAATAAAGGGAACACTTAATCCCGGTTTGACTTGATTGCCACTTATATGTGTTCCCTTAATTTTTTTGTGCAGTATATTTTAATAATAAATAAAATACTAAATTTACTGAATTTCATGTTTGTCTCAGTACTTTTGGCCACCCTAATGCTTGATATGTACACATTTATGCTCTATGCATTTTTTACATTTATCACTTTATTTTCATTTATTATGTATAAATTCACATATTTGTTTGACACTTTTCTGTTCAGGTCCTTACGTTATGGCTTTTTTCTTCTACTTTCTTGCGTGTGCAGTATTTTGGCCAGATATATAGTTTTATCTCTCCTGTTAGAGATCACACCAGCCTCCCTACTCTGTAACAATATACAATATAATACATCCTGCATGGGCTGCATTAGCAGCAAGGGCACCTTATACAGCAGGACAATAGATCTACAGCAGCGAAAGGACAGGCCTTATTTACTACTTGAATCCAGTGTACAAGAAAAGAGAAAGATGATCGCTAGCGCCACAAATAGCACTAAAGCCAGACAACAAACCAAGCTGCAGCTTATGGGGCAGTATCGATTCTTAATTATTTCTGAGGACAGATACCTAAGCTCGGAACAGATCAGGTCATAACTGGTCATCTACAGGCCTTGTCCTCTATCCTTCCCTCTCTCCTTAGTAGAGGAGACATGGCCTTTTTATGAGCTGGCCTCTGTGCCAGGCTGAATTATAAGTTCACTTCACCTTGACCTGCCCTTATAATTTCTAACGCTCTACTGCTGCACCTGCGACACATCTTCTGCTGCTGATGCTGGTCATGCATGAAATATTGTAAAGATTGCACTTCCAAAAAAAGAGTTTGTACCTAGGATAAATTGTAGTGGATAATAATCGCAGCGTAGATTTGAAACTGGAGTTGCTGTGATTTTAAAGACCGTCCTGTACTCATGCAGTACTTCAACTGTATACCACACTATCAGGAATCATTCACTTACTTATCGTTTATAGCACTTATACAGGGTTGCGAGGGGCCTGGAGACTAAGGGCACAAGATACAGTAGAGCAGACTATACTTCTCCTGAGCTTCATCATGTAGACATTCTACACATCTACGGAGCTTTAACATGGTCCACAAAGCTGTTGAGAGCTGTTCTTGGCAGTGGCTAAAGAGATGTGACACTGTTGACATGGTTGGTGTGGTGGTGCTGTTCAGGTTGACTAGCCCCAGCATCCATGTCAGGGAGAACAGCTCCGTCTTAAAGGTACGACCCTCAAGTGTTTCCCACCTCCACCTAGTCTCAGCACAGATGGTTCCAGCTGCAGCTGGCACAGTGTGGTGCGACACCTGAGAGTGTGGCAACACACACACACACACACACACACACACACTGATTCACAGCTGTGGAGAACAGACACACATAAAAGTAACCATAACAGCAGGCAAACCATTAATAGATAACTATATTCAGGCAGTAAAAATGTATAAATATGCTGTATGTATACAACATAATAATGTGCATAATATCTAAGACACTAAATAACACACAAATGGTTGTTTTTTATTGGTTAGTTTTCATCTCATATTGCAGACTTTTAATGTTTCTTTCTTGGAAGACAGACAATCAATTTACATGTTATACATCATAGAGAGCCACAGCCAAAAACCAGAGAAGAAAAAGGGAAAAAAAAAACAACTCCCTGTCACATTTGTTTATGAAAGATTCACATTATTCACTACGTCTCTGCAGGTAGTCGCCTGAGCAGACACGCTGCTGTCACCCGTGCCGTTTTGATTGCAGAGAAATGGGAAAACATTGGCTTTAGGCTTGTTAACAAAATTTATTTCTCCCCAACTGACAATCCTTTAAGTAGGAGGCAGGAAACCAGCCAGAATGTTGTGTCATACATTCCTGTTAGCGAGCATAGCACACATTTTAAAATGCTCCAAGACATGTATGCCTATAGATCTTCCGAACATGTGCCTCTTAATCAACAGATCTGTCTAAACTAACTCAGGTTTGGCATTTTTTTATTGACAGATCAAGACCGCGGGAGATAGAGAGAGGGAAAATTTCTTGTCTTTTTTTTATAGGACCACTACTGTAATTACTGTCAAACTTGGCTTTCGGACCTCCATTCCAATCAATAGAAATACATTAGTGGCTAAGTGATGAGAGGAGATGGAGGGAGGACGTTTTGCCAACAGTAAACAGACTAGTGTTGAGCTCAGTTAAAATATGAGCCTGTACTAGAGTCCCATGTGAAAATCAATTGGAAGATGAGGGAGAATTATTGCTTCGACTCACAACAGCAGTCATGCATGCGTAAACCACACACGAAGCGGTGTGAGAAATTGTGCACTTTTCATCTCTCCTGCCTCTTTCCCTCCTTCTGTCTCACACACCCTGTCCCTCTTTAATGTCCCGGTAAATTCGAAAAAATTTGTTTTGGACTGTTAGTGGTCATTAATGAATTGTCATTGTTTTCTTACACTCTCAGTTAAACACGCACAGGAAGAATTTAATAGAGAAACTGTTCAGACTACACACTAATGCTATTCAACAGTCCAGAGCAGTGCTGAGTGAAACTAGAAATTAAATATGACCTCAAATATTATTTAGAATGAGAGAGGATTATTATTAAAAGCATTTAAAACAAAAGTGCAACTGTCTGACAGACATACATAACCACAGGCTGGCACACTGAAATGTATATTTTGGGCTGTAAGCATACTCATATAACCTGTGGAATGTCATCATAGGTTTGTACTGTCACCTTCCGCCCCAGGTTCCGGGTTCGATTCCCACCTGTGTGCATGGAGATTGCATGTTCTCCCGTGCTTGGTGGGTTTCCTCCGGGTACTCCGCTTTCCTCCCACAGTCCAAAGACATACAGGGTAGGCTAATTGCCGTTCCCAAATTGCCCATAGTGTGTAGATGAGCGTGTTAGTGTGTGTGTATGTGTATTTGTCCTGGGATGGATTGCCCCCCCTGTCCAGGGTGTACCCCGCCTCGTTCCTGAACCCCAGTGAGAAAACGCCTTAAGTTTACTGGTATAGGCTCCAGACACCCCTGAGACCCTGTATACAGCATAAAGTGTTATAGATGATCAGTGAGTGAAAGAGAGTATCATCCCATTAAAAGTTTATGAAAGTTATTGTTTTATTTTTTTATTTCACAGAGGACAGCAGAGCAGACAGCGTCTTATTCAGAGACAGTGCTTGGCATGAATTTTTATGGATAACACTTTAGTAATCTCTAAGCATATCAAATAAGTGCCTGGTTAGCTTTAAAAACTGAATCAACACATTGAACTAAAACACTGCCATTTTGTAATTAATTCAACAATTTAAAACATGAAATGAGAAATAAAATATCTAATATTTTATGAAGACGACTATTTCATCACTTTTTGTGATTTGTCTTTAGAGAATACCAATAATGTTGAGTGGAAAGAAAAAAAAAACTTTTTGAAAAGAAGGGACAGCGGAGAATTGCCAGACTGGTTCCAGTTTTAATAAACCAGGTTTTACAGCAGTCATGAGCAGAAAACACACAGTGCAGATCATTCACACACCAAACTTTGGAAACACAATGAGTTTTATTTATTTATTTATTTGCATTCCTAAACTTTTCCAGCCCATCTGCCGTATGATTTAAGCAAATGCTTACTGCTATTTGATTGACTGCAACCTTCTTGTCAGCTCTGGCAGTCTTGCAATTCCCTTTGACCTCATTTTGCATCACATTCCAGAGAATGTCATCTATGAAAAATCCCAGGAAACATCAACAGTTTCTAAAATCTATAAACCGATCAGCCATAACATTAAAAACATTAACATTAGGGTTTGGGTTCCTCTTGTTCCACCGGGGTGGTTCAGACCCCCTAAGGATGTGGCTCCATGGCCTCCATGGGTTGTGGCTTCTGTAGATCGGGCTTGTAGGCCCAGTGTATCCCATAATGCTTGATCGGATTGGAGTCTGGAGAGTTTGGAGACCGGGTCATCGGCCGTGGATTCTTTGCCTGCTGAGCCCCATGTACAGTGTGCTGTAGTACACTTTCTGTGAGATCTGACCACTCAGGATTGCCTTTGGTTTCTGTAGGCATGGCTGGGTCTTAAGTGCCCATGATCCTGTTACCAGTTTACTGGTTATATCATTTATATCAGTGTTAGTGTGCTAATCTTATGTGGTATTAGTGTTATGGCTGATCAGTGTATAAAACGTTTAAAATCTAGAACCAAGCATGCATTGTCAAACTGAAGAAACGTATTCTGTCTGGCCAAATGTTTGTGGACACATTGTTTAATCCTTCCCGAAACATGTTGCTACAAACGCGGATGTAATAAAATGATATTAGATGTTTTGTTTGCTGCAACATTATAATTTCTCTTCACCAAGTGAAACTAAGAAGCCCAGAAATGTTTCAGATTGACAACCTCCCTTTTTACAAAGCGAGCGCCATAAAATAATGGGTTTCTTTTCTTTGAAGTGGAAAAACTTGAGTGTCCTGCACAGAGCCCTGACCTCATCACCACTGAAAACCATTCAGATGAACTGGAACACTGACTGCATCCCAGGGCACCTCACCCAACATCAATGCCTGACCTCACCACTGCTCTTGTGGCTGAATGAGCACAAATCCCCACAGCCACAATCCAAAATCTAGTGGAAAGCCTTCCCAGAAGAGCGGAGGGTATTATAAGAGAAAAGGGGCACTAGAAGAGGATGTTCAAGAATCACATATGGATGTAATGGTCATGGAATTTCCCTGTATAGTATGCTGTACTTGCTGCACAATTAGTTTCCTTTTGTCATAAGCAGCAGACTGAAACAGCATAAGCAACATTTATTCCTTGGTTTCCATTTTGACCCTAACCGTGCTCTTACGTGAGCTGCAGAAAGGCGTGCTGTGTAGCCTATAGTAAATGCCACCAGTTCATTAGCTCAGCATGGTCAACATTATGATTTGCAGATTTCAGTTCACGCAGCATCACATCTTTTCACTCCACAGCAGTTATGTCTTCAGATGATCTATAAAATGTTATTATTTAAAACAAGCCATTTTATGGATTGCTTATGCGGCATGCTTAGCACCAGATTGATTTGACCTTTTCTTGGATGCATGTACCGCTGGAAAAACACAATCCATGGCCTTTTTTTCCGTATTGTTGAATTTTCAGCAATAAGCACCGAAAGATGGGAACATTTTAATATGTACACACTGTTTTTTTCATACTTCTAGTTCTCCTTGCTGTCCAAATATGCTTGTTGATGTGTAAATGTGATTTTTAACACATGACCCTGTAATAACAAGGGAAAGTTGAGACTACAGGACAACTAGTCACTTTTTTTTTTCTAAAGCTTATTATTTTAGGGCAGAAATGGCATAGGTCTATTTTAAACTATAGAAATATGACTCATGGGGCACAGTAGTGTAGCAGGTAGCAGTGGCACCTCACAGCTTTGGGATGCCTGGGTCAAGACTGAGTTTCTTCAGGTTCTCAGATTGTCTCATGCTATTTGCTAAATTAGCTTCTTTAAAATCTACCCTGAATTTTCCCTAGGTTTGTGTGTTTGTGCGCGTGTCCCAGAATAAAGCAGTCGCTTATGCTGAATAAATGTATTACCATCAGAGTATTCATTAAACTTCATAATGTGTCCATTTTGTGCAGGTAGCCCCTGGCACCAGATGCCTGATAAAAACTCACACATGTACTCCGGTATCTCCAGTTAATTAAAATCAATCGCAGGTATTATTGACTCATCCATTGCGTCCATGCTGCAACCTCTGTGCTCTGCCAGCTCTTTGTAAAAGAGCTTCCTCAGAGATGAAATGGTGTCTATTAAGCAATTCCTATGATCTGCTTTATATAGCACATTTTGATGTGGTTAAGTTGTCATAATATGCAATAAACCCTAAAGGGGAATTTGTTATCCACTTTGGGAAAATTGCTTATGATATGGCCCTTGGTGGAGTCACAGAAAAGACCTCTCGCAGACGGCAGCGCTACGTTTATTGTTCCATAATTTAACCATTTCTTAAAGCCGAATGGCAGTAAATACAAAATTTACCTTATGCAGTTCTTAAGCTCTTTACTAACGTGGCTTTCCCATGATCCCGCAGTGAAGCATGTGGTTCCCTAATGAAAGACGTCTTTGGTCTCTGGATGTCTGTTCTGAATTAGGCCTAGTTTAACGCCATAATCATCAGTTCCGGTTAAATGGATTTAATCAGGGTTCAGTGTGTCTTTGGCTAATTCCAGAGGAAGAGACTAATGTTGAGGATATTGACTGAGTGTGTGAGCTGGTGTGAATTACAAGTCACACAAAAAGACGTGACCCTCTTGTTTCTGGTATAGTAGCATCAGGCAGTCCCGGTTTCCCTCCCACTTAAGTGGGTTAGTGCAGTAAGTGTTAGGAAACGAGGAAGTGTAAATAGAAACCTGAGAACTCGGGCTAGTCGTAAACACAAGGGTTACAGAGTGAGTAGCGCTGGTAGATAAGTGTGTAGGCAGATTATGTAGAGATTGAGTGATATGCTTGCAATAAAGGCTAGGTTTCAAAAGGGCTATAACCTTTGCATTAGTTTCTGCTAAGCACGTGACCTGGCTTTGCTCCGCATGGCCTGCTGGGGCACATTTCATACAGTCATGAAATGTGAAATGCAGTCATACAATGAGATTAGTCCAAGTATTACCCGTTAATAGTATTAAAGCAAAGAATTGGAGAAAAACTGTGTAAAAGCCATCCCAAGACTAGCATTATGTTTGCTAATATTGAGCATAGCAAATGCACGTATTGTATAGTTAAGATAAGAAGACTAGTAATTTTGGTAGGCTTTCTTCCCTCTGTTTTGACAGCTGGCTTATTAGATGCTAATTTGCTGAAAGGGATAAAACTTTGGCACTACATGTCATTAATCAAGCTGTTAGACACTTGCTGGTGTACTTTTCTTAAAATTACATTTTGGATTAAGCAATTACACTGCAACTCCCTAACTTTCTCACAGCGAACTTGTCGTGTGCCATGCCAGTATCAAATAAGGATTTGATTTATTTCATAGTTTTGTTAACACTAATTCACAGTTACGATTGTTCAATACTTTCTTAATAATAGTTTTCCAGTAGATGTGACTCTGCTAATTCCTTTTTTTTTTTTATTGTGAATGCAAATAACTTAATTTGGCCATTAGATTTATAAGTTTACTAATACATGATGTGAATATAATACCTACAGATGGTTTTATAACTTTTAGATCTGGCTTGGAGAGTCTTATGTTCTGTCGCAAGTCATATCCTTCAGTTTCTATACACAGCTGAGAGACACTGTCATAAACAAAATTACACAGAAGATGCCAGGGATGCCTCTGGCCAGCAGAATTTTGGCTCAGGAATTATACCAATTTTGCTGTGTGATAAAGAACTGTAGACTGCTTTAAGACTTTAAACACTACTACTAGCACTTTGTTGGTGTAAAGTAACTGTTATTACTCTGTAGAGTAGCTTTAATCCCTTTTTTGATAGATAGATAGATAGATAGATAGATAGATAGATAGATAGATAGATAGATAGATAGATAGATAGATAGATAGATAGATAGATAGATAGATAGATAGATAGATAGATGTGTTAGGGGTATACAGGGTCAACATAGATTATTTTGCTTATTTCAAACATATATTATGAAAACCCATGCCAGGTACAAAAATATGATTTATTGAAAATTATATTATATACTGTATAATATAGAAATTATATATAATATATAATATATATTATATATAAAAGTTTTGAATGGTCTACATAATGCCACAACATTCACGCTTCTATCTAGCGTACTTTTTTGACTCTACATAACAAGAGAAGAAATTTATACTTACAATGTCAAATTTATACTTACAAAGTTTGTGTGTGTGTTGGCATGTGTAGACTTATAAGAGATAAATTGACACCCACTTTTTGACAGGGATAAAATGTTTACATGAAATTTTGTTGCCATTATTCTACCTTTTTATATCTGTCTTTTCGGATCAGAATATATGCATCTTTAAGTATTTCTTAAAGAAAGTTCTGATTTCCAAAGAAGCTGGTCTATGGGAGGACTGTTCCAGAAACAAATAGCTAGGATGTTTGAAATTTCAGTTTTAGAAAAAAAAGGGTAAAACATCAGCAGAGACATGACCTGGTCTTCAACCTGGGTCTTTTGAAAGATGTCTTTGTGCTGTTTAAGGATCTGTTGAGAAAACAGCTGTTAATCTATACTTAGGCAAATAGTTGGTCTTAAAGTAACTAAAGGAAAGTTGATAATGTATTAATAGCTAAGCCTTATTTACTGAGTGTGTGTGTGTGTGTGTGTGTGTGTGTGTGTGTGTGTGTGTGTGTGTGTGTGTGTGTGTGTGTGTTGCCATGGCCTGTGGGACGTGGCATGTTCTGACTCTCCAAAGTGCAAAGGTGAAATACATACTCACAAATTCCCACTCACGCTGCTCACTGAGTCATATAAAAGCAATTATCTATACATCACTCTCCAAAACAATTTGAAAACAATTAACGCTGAGGCCGGCTGTCGGTGACTAAGTGAAACTCATCCAGCGTGCAGAGCACACAGTGTAATTACTGTGTATCTAGCTGCTGAGCCTTACCATGCATTAAATGTGCCACCACAAGCATTCAGAGAGAGAAAGTGGGAGAGAGAGAGAGAGAGAGAGAGAGAGAGAGACAGAAAGAGAGAGAGAGAAAGAGAGACAGAGAGAGAGAGAGAGAGAGAGAGAGAGATTGCATAATTGCATATCTACACTTTCAATTGTACAGGCTACACTAGTAGGGGTGTATTACAGCTGGTTTCTCAGATCTTTGTCAGTTGTGGATCATTCTTCTTGCTTTGATCTCACCTTCTCACCTACAAAATACAAATTATCAAGCCAACACTTATTTCTCTGCTCCTTGTACCAAGATTTCTTGTGCCCTCACCACCATCACTGGCAAGCACTGCCACTCAGGGCAAAAGTCATCCGTTTGGTCTGTGCGATCTGTCTCCAGGACCAACGTCTGCCCCTTTTTTTGCCTCAGCCTGGCTGGTCATGGTTCTTTCATAAGGTCGGCCTCCTTTTGAAGACACTCCCCTTGTTTTGGGGCAAGCAAAGCCAAGCAAGAGCCACTTATGTAACAGGACAGGGTAAGCTCATTATGCCTTTCCTGGATTTGACCCTGGAAAAAAGCTGACGTGATATAAACCAATTTGCCAAAGGCCCACGCACAGGCCAGTGCCATCAGGGAGTAGTTAAGGATACTGGGTTGTAGAAGTGTTGATGTTTCAGCAAGTTATTGTTAAGTGTTTTTAGGAATATTTATGCACTAAGGACATGACTGAGTGACAAATTTATCTGATATTAATGTTTAAATTCACTAAAGCTTTCCAGCAAAAATCAGTTCTAAAAAATGAAAGGCAGACTTCATGGTTGTGTGTATACTATTCCTATTTACAGCATTTTGACATCATAAAACTCTCCATTTATGATTTAGTATGAAACAGCATGCCTATCTGACATAGTGTTTATTCCTAAGTAAATATGTAGTCTAATGTGGCATGGAGAAAGTCTAATATAGTGGCAATGCTCCTGCCCCTCTTTATGCTCTGTCATATCTGTTTGGTACAGTACCTGTGTGTTAATCGTTAGCATTCAGTGAGTCCTTCTCTCACCTGGGGCTCCCAATCCTATTAGCCTAAGTGTCCTAACTGTACAAAGTTTAGCACTGTTTGATCACCGGTGCTTAGCGGGAGACACGTCCTTTTTTTTTTTTTCCAATGAAGGAAGTTAGGACTTTGAAAGCACACCTGATCTCCTGTAGACCTGATCCCCTTAACTCTGCTCAAGGAGAGGGACAGTTCAGCTCCTCTGCTCTCAGTTTTGACACACCACAAGCCTGCAGGCTTTTTAAGTCGTGATAGTGGCTCAGAAGCCTGGCACCGCATGTTATATTTTAGATGAGTGTGTGTTTGAATGTGTGATAGGTGTTTATTATACCATATTTTATCTCATATATGTGCTCAGATATGACAGCATTGACAGCTGTAGTATATGTAGGCAGGAGATATGATGTAAGGCTAATAGATAGATACCGTAGATAGACAGACAGACAGACAGACAGACAGACAGACAGACAGACAGATAGATAGATAGATAGATAGATAGATAGATAGATAGATAGATAGATAGATAGATAGATAGATAGATAGATAGATAAGTATGTATATCGCAAAAAAAACCTCTGGTGGTTGAAGGTGACCTTAGTTAAACATATATGGTAGGTGTCAGTGCATGTTTCAATCCCTTGCTTTTTCCCCCCAATAACTTTAAGTGAGTGAAAAACAGAGACCAGTTGTTTACATTTTCTATAATGCATTAAGGATGGAAATTACATTAAATTGATTGTGGGGTATTTTTTTTTTGTAGGGGGGGGGGCATTGTACACTTATATGTATTTTGTTATATTGAACTATAGCTAAGTGTTTGTCTCATTTATTAATGAATTTTTTGTATGTATTTTCTTGGAATAACATGCTTTGGGTTTAACAGTTAAATGTAAATTACTTCTGGGTCATAAAGGCAAGAATTCTTTTTCATAACAGCGTGGTCCATGTGCAATTCTTAGCATACTGTATGCAACCAAAATCAGTGGTACTGGCCCTGTGGGCAATGAGGAAAGAAAAAATCCGTTTTTCTTGTGCAAAAGGTTCTGGTACTGCAGTAGAACAAGTCCTTAAATTAAAAACTGGCTCAGCCTCCATCAACTGAAGTTATGGTTTTTTTTCTTTTTTTACTCTTTAACTGCTTTTACCCCCTTTCTCTCTCTCTCTTTCCTCTCTCTCTTTCCTCACTCTCTCTCTCTCTTTCTCTCGGTCGGGCACTTCTCCATCAGTTGTGTGATAAGAGCCTCTCTCTCACTCTCTCTCTCTCTCTCTCTCTCTCTCTCTCCCTGACTGGTCCCTTGCTAAAAGACCCATGTGTTTTCAAATGCTTCTGGATGGAAAATCGAAGCTCTGCTTCTCTGTTTATCAAGAAGCCGTTCTGTCACCCAGCCGGCCAAAGCACAGCACAAATTGGTGACAGCACCCCAACACATACTCACACTCACACACACACACACACACACACACACACACACACACACACACACACACAAACAGAGTTCTCTGCAAAGTAGACTGAGAGCAGCATGGGTTGTTGTTCATTTTTATTACCTGTGTCAGGAGAAAAGAGAGGGGTGAAAGGTGGCTAATGCACACACACACACATACACACTGTGGTTAGTTAACCTACTTGTCTCATGGGGGGAGAGAAAGAGAAGTGAGCTGTGTTACAAGGAATTTCTGCCTTCTGTAACCACAACTGTATAAGCAGGGTACAAATTGAGACTGTCACAAACACCACCGACTTCTCCTCAAACACCCCCTAAACTTTGCATAAATAAAAAAGAGGGGAAAAGTGGAAAAGGGACGTGCATTTAAACACTCCCGGGCTGCTTATTCAGTTAGACTCTGTTTTTTTTAGAATGCAAAACTTGTGTGATTTTTTTTTTATTTTAGAAAATATGAATCTGCACATTTATCTATTTACTATTATAGGTTAAGTTAACTATCATTTAGTAATCTCTACATAATAACCATAAACAATTGCAGCTATTACTTTCATGCACGCATTCAAAGTTTATTCACTGGGCTTATGTGTTATCAAGATTAGCATAAGTACTTGTGATTAAAAAAAAAAACTGACAAAAACGTACTTCTTGGCATTACTGCATTGCATTTTTTTTTTGCAGTTTTTTTTTATTCCTTTACATTCTAGATTTAAAAATAAAAAAAATCCACAGCTGGCAAAATTCAATAGTATGTCCTGTTCTAAATAGAGAGTGTATTCTCAGATCCTGATCTACACATGAGAAAATATTATTGATTGAAACTATCCACACTTCTATATATTTTTTCTCTAAACAAAGATGTCCGTTAAATTCTATAAACCTAAATGTAAATAATAGCTTTTATACATTTTTGCACTTACATAATAGAATAAAAAAATGCTTGAGGGTTTGCTTCCATTTTTCTTATTATTATTCTGAACTAAAAATGTTTTCCCATTTGTGACTTCCCTGCCTTTAATGTTGTACCTTTGAAGTCGAGAGCATTTCATGGGAAAACATTTGAAATGACTCTTCTAATGTTAATTGGCCGTCCATTATTGGACCTAGTACGGCCTCTGTGTCTTTCCGTCAAATGGTAGCATGCAGCCATGGAGGATGGATGAGATTCAAATCAAGGGGAAATTATAGTTATTACAGAGCTGCAGGCCAATTTGCTTTGCAGGTCGTTTCTTTACATTTAGTACATGTGTTGCTTTCGCCGCAGTAATGACCACCACCTTAATAATGCAAGCCTTGCTCGAGATGAATAAAGAAGTCATAGGTTAGACAACTGAGAGCTCAACCTTTGCTCATTGTGCCTTAGACACAATGATGCCTTTTAATAGGGCATTGATCCTGGGCAATGTGGGTCAATTTGTGGGGATCAATACAGTGTGTTTCTAGTTACAAGAGAGAGAGTGTGAGAGAGGCGCCTGTAGAATACACATTCAAGTGACAAAAATCTTAGAAACTTTACCACATGCACAGTACACATGTGCAAACACTACACCTGTACCCTGAATTATTCATGCAATAATCCAATCAGCCAAACATGTGGTAGTGGTGCAACGCCTAAAATCATGCAGATACAGGTCAATGGTTTCAAGTCAAACATTAGAATTGGAAACAATGTGATTTTAGTGACTGTGACGATGGCATGGTTGTTGGTGCCAGACACCTGGTTGTTCACGCACGTCAGTCAGCAGGATTCACGGAGTGTGAGAAGCAGTCCTGCAGGACGGAAATGCCTTGTTGATTAAAGAGGTTGCAGGAAAATAGCCAGACTGGTGTAGCTGACAGGAAGCCAGCAATAATTAAAATAATCACTCTTTATAACCGTGGTAAGCAGAAGAGCATTTCATAATGCATGATATATGGATCTTAAGGATGGATGGGATACAAGAGCAGAATTCTAATATTCTAATCTTATCCAAAAACAGGTATGTGAAATTACATGTTTAACAAAACTGTACAAATAACGATTAGGGATAAACAATAATATATATATATATATATATATATATATATATATATATATATATATATATATATATATATATATATATATATATCTGATCTGAGAGGAGTGAAGCACATGGGTTAATGAGACTCAGTGTTCAGCAGTTGTCTGACCCAGGCCTCACTGATGATACATGTGTATATGTTTTTACTGGCATTGCAGAGTGGAGCAAGGGGAATAGAGAATCTGATTTCACTGAAACTGGAACTTGCTTCAAAGAAGACAGCTACTATCCCCCACTGATAGAGCACCAGCTAAAGAAAACAGCAAGCGAGTAAGACGCATATACACACACACACAGTCATTACTCAAATACACCAACTCGCATCGCTCTCCCTCTCCCTCTCTGTTTCAACCTCTTGGAAAATAAATTGCATCCCTTTGTTTAATGATCCCCTTCATTTCTCCCAGCTTGCACACACATCATTCCATCTCTCCATCCTTGCATCCCTGTCCCACTTTGTCTGACCGTCAAGTGTTTGTCACTTACGCTTAGATTTTTTTTCCCTGACTAATCCTTCCTCCATGCTTATACCTGAGGGTTTTTGCTTTTTGACATGCTGCCAACATATGCCTCTTTCTTTCCTTCTTTCTCTCACTCTCTCTCTCTCTCTCTCTCTCTCTCTCTCTGAGGTGGGAAGATTTTGACATAAGCCAACTGGGTTCCAATAATCCAATACATACAAATCCATCTCTTCAAAACAAACTCGCACACCGATAGAAGCCTACTGTTATTCAGGCGAAATGGGCCATAGTTGGGGGATCTGTGCTTTCTTCCCGAGAGAGAAAGCTTCATTAGTCAGTCTCTTTCCAGTCAGAGTGAGGGAGAAGGGGTTTGTTGAATTATTTACAAAATCCTACTTAATTGGTATTAAGTTTTTAAATGGGGTCAAGTGCTGTGGTGCAGTATCACACAAGCCTTTCTTTTTCCTTTACTCCAAGGCATCCTAGATGAGGCAGGATACACCAGTGTTTCACAACCTGTTTTGCATGCATTTGTTTAGACAATGGAAAAGCAATAATACCATTCCATATTAATTCTTGGCTTATTCTTGGTTTATTTTTTGGACAAGGAGCTAGAATCTACTAAAAGTAGGACCAAGAGAGATGATGTAATGTCTGAGATACTCACATTTATCTGAAAGTATTATCGGTAAGTTCCACGGGTTGTCAACCGGTGGACCATGGCCGAGATGCGAATCCAGCATGTCAGCGGATCAAACTGGGTAGTGTAGCACTATGTCCCTGATCCGGTTTTTAAAAAAGGAACCATCACAGCTTCTATATCAGCCAATCATGTGCATAGTTGATGGCAGCTCATTAAGTAAGGGAGGTTGTTTTTTTAGGATTTTATCAATTTTACCCTCTCTAGGGTACTCTGCAATGTGATGACATGGCTTTCAAAAAAAAAAGAAACATTTTATGTAGTAATGGTTAAGCATTTAAAGACAACTTTTGTCCTCATTCGGTCATGGTATTTGTATATCTAAATGAGCAAATAACAGTACTAAACAAGAACAAAAGTTATATTTTGATTGATCACTATAAGGCATTATAAGGCTTTATCATTATAAGGCAGAAATTATCTGTAGCTGAACATTGACTAATTCTAGCTAAATATCTATCAACATATTTTTTTCCTATCAAACTGTTTAATCAAATTTCCTTGTTGAATAATTCATTTTTTCTATTTTAAATGGACAGCAAGACCACGGTTTTCACTGAACTTAGTGACAAACCTAAATGAAGCATAAAAATTACCTGACATTTGTTAGTTTTATATAAATTTTCTCATCAAAGTACAAGTTAGGGCATTATTAGGTTGTTTTACATTTTTTTAAATAAAGCTCATTTATGTTGCAGAACAAGTGCTCAGCACATAAGACTACTGCTTCTCCCCAGCTGAGAAAAGTTGATAGTGTGCTTTTGTGCTTAGAGAGAAATGACTAGATGTAGAATCTTTAGATCTTGACTGAATTTCCATTTTCCCATCTTTCAGAGATCTCAGACTTTAAATCCCTGTGCCCCATGACCAAATAACTGTCTCTCATTCTGCATGACCAGCATGCCTCCATACGGGGGGGGGGGACGCCTTGTTGAGAATGGAAGGTATCCTAATGCATGTAACACGCACTTTGCAAACCTTCTCCTGCCCCCAGACTCACACAGGTGGGCTAGCCCTCTCTCAACTCATCCACACCAGTGACTGGCTTTGTTCCTGGCTGGAACGCTCCATTTGATGGCATGAAGAAAAGCATTCTCCTTCGAGAGAACTCTTCACATGCAGTGAAGGGGAGCCGGGCACTGCAAAGGAGAGCACGGAAATGGCTTCTCATCAATCATGTTACACAAAGTCTCCGGGGAAAAAAGAAGCAAGTAGGCCTTTGGCTGACTGCGTGGGCTGCAGCCTGGAGATCTGAGCAGACAACCTGCTTCCTGCATGCAGACAGCATCCAGTGATGTCTGGAGACAGACATGGGCATAGGATGGACAGGTGAAGAGGTGAGGGGGAGCAACTGATGGTTCTGCCACTTGGAATCAAGCAGGACCCAGATGGGATAAACCAGAGTTCCCTTAATCAGTTGTGTCTAGACCACCTGCCTTAAAGACATTCCATTTTGCCTGAAAAAAATGAGGGGATTGATTTTTTTTTTTTTTTTCAGAAAAAATCCCTTTTTCTGTCAATTGCAATATAAAGCAGAATTGGTTTATCTGTTTTGGAGTTGCAGTTGATCTGGAGCCTATACTGAGAACACTGGGCATGGGGTGGGAATACACGCTGAATGTAAGCCCAGTCCTTTGCCAGGCACTAACCACATGCATTCACACACTTATTCATAACTAGGGCATGCAGATGTTGGAAGAACATGTGATACTCCAGAAAGTACTAGAAGCTCAGGATCAAATCAGGGACATTGAAGAAGTGAGGTAGCTATGCTACCCACCGCACCCTGGCTTAAATACTTATAATGTCAGTCATGAGATGCTGAGATTGATGTTCTAATAGATGTGTATGCCCACTGAATTATTTGGTTTCATATGAACTCTGGGACACTTTTAGCAAGATATTCTGATGATAGGGGTTTATTGACATGAGCTAGGGAAATGTCCTTTCTGACTTCTCAATGATTGGGGAGTTAATTTGACATACTCAAAGTTCTAATCATCTAGAGGAATGAGAAATGCTGTGGTGAGCCCACTCTAGCCAGTGTCTCCATTCCTTGTGGACAGCTTTGATGGCCAAGAGCCCTCTTTCCCACATCTTAGTTTATCTGTTCTGCGTTCAGCTTTTGGGAGAGGAAAGTGTATGGAAGCATTGTAAGAGGATTGGGTTGATGCCTTTCTTTAAGTGATCCACTCCTGAGACTAACAGCCATAAAAGATCTGGGTGTTTCAAGATGAAGTCACAGATAAAGTGTTTCCCTTTTAATAAATGATGATGCCATTGAGCTAAATTCCTAGAAAAACCTTCTGTAAAAACGAGCAAACCAAATGTCTCTAGAAGAAGGCGATGAACATATCAGATTCTGATGAGGAAGGGGGAACCCATATTCTGCTGTAACTCTGTAGCATAGCTTCAAAGCATTGATTTTACAAAAAAAAAAAAGATAATATCTCTGGACATGGCAGGTTAATTAGCAGGCACTTACTGGTCATAAAACAATTTGTCCTGACTCATTTTAAACCTTTTGTCAATTCTTTGGAGGTCATTTCGTGACAGGATTGTCTTGTGCCATCACCCTTAGTCATGCTTTGAAACAGCTTTGGATCCCTTGTAAATCATTTCATGCTAAGATGTTGCTCTGTTGGAAGACTCCCATCCTCAATCACCCCCATGTGTCTATTTTAATGCACATGGTTCTGTGAGAAACTAGGAATAGGAATCACTGCAATGTGGGGATTTTTGTGGTGGCTGCTGGATGAGGTATTTCTTTTCTCTCAGGAAGAAAGGCTATAGCAACTCATAATCCGTGTTTCTTACTAAAAAAATATGGTCTGCAGGAGCTGCCTGCATGTCAAACATTTGCTTGGCTCTCAAATCTGGCTCCCTGTATTGATACTTTGCTGAGTAATGTCATTGAGTTATGTCACGACACTGATGAGAGCGACATGATTATGGGAGGCGTGTTGACGTAATGATGGTGCTGGTGTTCAAACAGCAAGATTCGAATATGTTTATTCAGTATAATAAAATATTAGACCTGTGTCCTGGAGACTTTCCAGTGAAACCTCATAGTTCTATTTCTGCTGACTTTATTGGCACTGTGCTGTCAGCCATAGACTCCAGCCTCAAGAAGCTCTAGCGTTGCTCTCTCTAGTGATTGATCCCACGGGCTGAGGGTCAATTAAACTATATTTTATTCAATAAGTGACTTAATTAGGTCGGTTTCCCTGTCTTTTTCATTTCTGGTTTACTTCTACTCACTTGTACAGTACTGAGAGGTGATCAAAATTTCTCCCTGTCCCTTATGTTCTTTCTTATATATGCACAAGTCATGTATAGCATATATACATCAGCATGAATCAACTCTTCCCTCATCTGCAGCTTTTGTGATTTAGTGTCAAAAGCAGAAAAAAGAGAGAATTATTGTTAACGTAGATGTTCTACGGCTGAGTAGACAGTAGAGCTTGGTCGTAATTCAGCCGCTGAGCATCTAGTTAGTCAATCACTTGATCTGTAATCACAAATGCTGCCAGATATTACATGAATGATGAGTGGTAATAAAAGGCTCTTACTTTCCCGGCGCTGAGATCTTAAGTGTTATTGGCAGGGGCCGCCTTGTCCCAAAGGATTCTGAGCTATGAAACGTAAGCCCTGATATAAACGGGTGTGGGTATGGACGGTAGGAATTGTATAGAATGTTCAGGCTATGTGTAAGTTTAGTTTCAAGTTTATTTATGATTCATTAGTCCAATTAGTTTCCCTCTGAAGTGATTTCATTTCGATGTTGTTCACACTACAGTGATCTGAAGTGCAGTGTCTACTTTATAGTAAATCTATCGAAATGCTTATCTATTTGTATATCAAGTCAAGTATGTGACACAAACAGAACAAGATTCAACTCATGACCTTTTTAAAATAGTGCAAACATATTGATTCCTGCATTTATTCTGTTTCAGCTTTGTTTTCACCTTGCTCCTGGCCAAAAGACCAAGCATGACGGCTTTATTGATACAAGGGGCTATAATAATTATAGCTTGCACTATTGATTATGCACCTATTGATGAAATCATATTTTACTGTAGAGCTTTGTGGATCTGACACAAACCTGCAGCCTGTTTAAATCTCTGTCTCAAACCAGCCATGAGCGATTGTCTGGGTATAGAAGGAAGCATTCAAACTGGAGATAAAATCTCTCTCACCTTCACAGATAAAATACATCAATCCTTATGTTTAAGCCAGTCTAGACAAAACATCAAATTCACTGATACTCGCTGATATTCTTTTGAAGACAAATAAAAAATACATGTATTTCGCTGGGCTGCAACTTTGATAGTACTTGTATACGAGACTGTTAGGTGGTTCCCTCTTGACTATTTTATATGATAAAGGGCCATGCTGATGCTGTTTCTGTCATGCTTGATGATGATTTGTGGTGTCAGTGTTAGATGAATATACATTCCCCCAATGGAGGATGATGTGGTTCAAATGTCCCATGGTAAATATGAATAGAGATTAATATGACAGGGGGCATGCCACTACGAATAGATAGTGAATGAGAGAGGGGGGGGGGGGGGGTAAGGGGGGGAGTGGATGAAGACGTATTGAAATAAAATTTGTTGACTGTTTTTTTTGTCACTAAAAGACTTTTTCACAAGGCTGGGTAATATGTCCTTGTGTGTGCCGTTTTCTGTATCCCTGCTTTTTGATCTTCGCTAGACAAAAATAACAGAAGAATAAAAAAGAAAAACGAAATTTATTACTATTGAAGGGAAGGAAAATAGCTCTTATGACTCAGGTTAAAATGTGCTGCACTAGACCATGTTTCCTTTTTGGCCAACAGTTCAAACGAAAATGGTTCAGTCTTTTTTCCCCCCTTAGCCAGGGTTTGAGCCACCAGGGTGCCGTTACAGAAGGATTGCAGAATGGTTTTCAGATTTAAGGGCCGAATGCTCACAAATGTTCTTGGCCTTGCTGTTCAGTGACAGCGCGTCCCAGTTCTGACTAGAACACCAAGGCCATTTTTGGCAAGCGTGTAAGAATTTCATCTGCTTTTACTGTATAATCCCTAAGCATTGATTTTATTCAGAGTAATAATTGTTAAATAGTTTTATGCCCACTAAAGATGCAAAAACTGAATCTCGGTGTGTGGCCAAGTATATGTGATGAAAGTGGAGTCATTTTATGGTCAGTAGAACCACTTCTCCAAAAACTCTCTATTCCTTTCACTGTGATGAACAGAATAAAAGCTACCGTGCTGCAGTGTTTTAAGGAGACATTCTTTATGCTTAAGCAGTGTAGCTTCATTAAACACATAATTAAATTGTAATATTTTAATAATATATGGACCTACTCATGTTTAAACCATAAAATCCAAAGCTTTCGCTATTTTGCTTCAAAATCAAGCAGCCTCCAAAAGGTGCCACAAGCAACGTTCTCACATACAGAAGACATTAACATGTTAAAACGTTACCAGTCTGCTGTTCCTCAGTAATTGAATCAAAAGGAATAGAGTGGAGATTCCCTGTGACAGGGTGATGGATATGGAATAAGTAAGCAGTGAATTTACAGAAGCTGATGGCATTTGAAAAAGAGACCGTTTTCCAGCCATCACTCCTTTTATCTCTCCTCATAAATCACTCCTGCTAGGCTGCATAAATAGGACTCATCTTGTCATCCTCTCTCTGGCACCATGTATTTCCACTTTAACCTTTACTTGTGGCAGTGGCACCAACATTAAACACAGAGTGACCCTCCTGACCTTGGCCATTCATATTTAATAGCTATTCAAATACAAGAGAAATTTGGACAACAAAGTGTCTACTGTATGCGCACGTGAATGTCTTTGTCATCATTATCATATAGACATATGAAACGTTATGTTCAGTGAACTATTCCAGATGGTCCATATAAGCAGTTGCAAGGTTGTTGTCGAATCAATGTGCACACCTTCTCACAGCTCTAGGAATTTTCCTCTGTCTGGATACCCTCGTATTTCATTTCACTCCCTAGTCAGTCATATAGCAGTGCTAACCTTTGACTTTAGCCCCTATTTAAAAGGCTTTGCTCTTTGCCCCGGGTCCATTAGACCTGACTAAAGTATACTTTAATAATTGCCATGGCTGCCATCAAATGAACATATGAAGGGGATGGGTTAGATGAGGAAAGGAGCTTGTCCAGTAACCTCTTGGCCCCTAGGTCAGGTCTTATAGCAGATGCATCCACTGAGGCGATCAATTTGACCTGCAGCTCTATACAGTACAGGACCGAACATCAGGATTATTGATAGAGCCTGCCAATTTTTTATAGCTCCCACTCGACCTCCGACATTCAGCAGTACAAAGTGGCTCCTATCAAGAAATATCAAACAAAAGATCAAACGGTTATGTCAAGGTTGCATTGAATAAACATAAAGATTTATGTTTGTGTGTACGCAAGCATGAGGCGAGGGTTGTTTTTTGTTTTTTAATCTAATTTGCAAAAGAATCTAATAAATGCAAATTTCTATGAATTTAAACAAATCAACCTTCTCTGACAAGTTACAAACAATTGAGTTTAGAGCTAGGGGCAGTTAAGATATATATAGTAGAAAATTCAAGTGCATAACTCTAACTTTTACAATGTTATTTAAAATAATTATGAAAGGAGCCTACTGTGACAATTCATACCATAAAGATGGTCCCCTATATGACTATTTTCCATATATAGTGTTTGTAAAACATATTGCGGAAAACTAAATATGAATAATGTGCATGTGAATAATAATGCAGGAAATTCATAGCCTTTAGCAAGTTGTCTCAGTTTATTTGAAACATTGTCAACCACAGAGAATAATCATGTACGAAGTGAACATCATTTTATGGATGGTTTATGCATCTCATCTCTCTTTAGCAGTGACGCAGCAGCTGATACATCAAAGCCTTCAGCCGTTCCCATGAAACAGCTTTCCTCGGCGTTCCACCAACGTACATAACAAAACATGACAAAATAATATATATTTTTCTTGTTGTTGTTCCTCACCTTGCTTGTTTTTCTTGAATCCCATTTTATTTCTTGTTGCATTTTCACCTTTAGGATTGCTTTTCTAGTTTGTAACATTCTCCTATCCCTTGTGAATTGCAGTCAAACTATTTCAGCATTTGAGACCAGAAAAGGAAGCAGGGAAGAAAAAAGTGCCTGATGGAGGAAAGGGAAAAAGTAAACCCCTCGCCTGGCTGCTCCTCCCCTTAACAATATTAGCTTTTTCATAACAGAGACTTGGGTTGCAGCTCAAGCACTGTGATTAAGATAAGCCTACCAGAGCTGGACAATTACCTGACGACTAACCTTTTCTGGAGCCACTTAAGGATGTAAGAACCCCTGAGAACCATTGTTTTCCCTGAGTGGAACACAGCACTTGACAGCAGCAGCAGCCTGGTGAGAGAGAAGCCAGCGTCGAGCAATATCATGTTTGAGATTACCTAATCCTCCGACAGCATCAGAGCTGAAGGTCCATCAGAGGGAAATAGAGATCACCGGATTGAAGGATGAATTCACTTTGGTTTAGGTTTCATATATTTGTGCGGGTTTTTCTTTATTGTGAGCAAATGTGGCGTTCTTGAAAAGTTGAGCATATAACTTAAAATAAATTTCGTAATTATATACTGTATTTAACATCCTACTTTGCTAAATATGTATAATATATGGTACATTTAGTGTAATCTCAATGACCCCATTAACTGTAAAACATATCCATGGACACAATCTAATGACGCAATTATTAGCATTGTTAAAGGTTAAAGGTTAGAATAAAGTTCCGCCTGGTTCTTGGAGCAGTAGAGCTTTTTCTTCCTTAACTTTCCACTGTTAATATGTAAAATATGTTTTTTTATTAAGTTATTAAAAGCTTTATGAATAATTTAATTCAATTCAAATCACCTGTCATAGCAGCCAATAATTATTAATAAAAAATATATTTTTCTTAAAAATAAAAAAAATTAAAACATAAACATGGCTTTATGGATTTGGTGCAACACTGACAATTGGACAACCACAAAGTTTTCAAAATTATCAGATTATTACAAATCCTTTGACATACTGTCCATTCAAAAATGTGTAAGATTATAACAATAATGTAAGATGTGTTACTTATTTAGAGAAACCCTCAGCTGTGTGTGTGTGTGTGTGTGCGTGTGTGTGTGTGTGTGTGTGTGTGTGTGTGTGTGTGTGTGTGTGTGTGTGTGTGTGTGTGTGTGCGTGTGTGTGTGTTTCACTCTCACCATACCAGAAAGCACATGGGGAGCTCTGGCTGTAGCACTCCAAACACTCTGATCCTCTGCCCAGGTTTGCCACACAGCGACCACATCCTTCCAGACAGCCGACTCATACCGTACTAAGACCTTTATTCAAGGGGAATCTTGCAATACGATACATCTAGTGCTCCGTTAAGTTTACAGAGAGTGAAATACTTTATATCAGTGAAGAATATAGTTTAGTTTAAAAAAAAGTTTCAACCATGGTAACAGTAAGATAGAGTAGCTGCTTGCTTGAGTCATCACGAGATGGAAAACCAGGATTAACCCGAGAACCCAGACAGATGATCATTACCAATCCATCTAGAGTCGAAAACCATAAGTATTCCAGACTCACGGCTTCGATCAGATACGGCCCATGCCTCCTTGTGAGGGTCCATGCCCATTGTGAGGCCTTCAGAACCTAGCACCTCTCTGCTTCTTCTCATGACATGAAGTCAGAGGTTATTTGCTGCTATTTTTACAAGAAACGGGTTGATTTGTCTTAGGCCATTACCGTCTATTACGACTGGGAGTCTCTGGGAAGGAGGTGGGAAGCGGCAAACGCTGGCTTTCTGCCTAAAGAGAAATCAATGAAACAAATTAATCCTTCGCAGGCTGCGGTGACACTGTAATCCATCATTCAGAGGCGCTTTTACACACCGAATCAGAGAGTCTGGGCTCAGGGAGAAAGCCCCAAGGGACAGGGCTCGCACAACACACTCTGGCACAACACACATACACAGACTTACAAGGCAAGATCCATACAAGGCTAGACACACAGTAAAGGCAGCTGCCACACAGCTGCAACCCCATAGTCCTGTGTGTGAACACAGAGGGATGAAAGACAGATTATAAATACAGCTACTGCATGATACAGGCCATAATCCTGTATCCAGTAAGCCTTGTGTCTACCGGGCTGTGTCCCCATAAAGGCAGGACATTGGGATTTGCTGTTTACTTATTCACACTGTACCAAAAACAGGTATGACAGAAAAGATTTATAGGAAGGTCCACTAAAGAGGAGGGGAATACAGGAGGAGAAGGAGAAAGAGAGAGGGGAATCACAGTGGGGGTGGGCATTGAAAACAGCGATCTCTTTTCCACCCACCATCACCTCACCATGTGGTGTTGCATTGTTCATGTGGCAGCACATTCACGCACATTGTTCCAATATTCAGACCCTCTGTTGCGTGCGAGCATTCCCATGGCTTCTCCTGCAGCCTGCTGAAAAGGGCAGGTGTCATCACCCACAAAATTAGGGCTGTGGTCCCCTCATCACCACAAATGGTTAAAAGCTTAGCTATGCTCCTATACAAAGGTTATGCCCATAGACACCCCACCCCAACCCATAAAAAATCCAGTAATACATGCCACATTGTTGCCAGCCAATAAGAAATTCATAACTACACACATGATCGGGCCACGTGATCCACAAAGGGAAGCATCTTGGTCCTTTGAGAGCTGTACACAATAATGCCCTCGATAAACCATGAGATACCAGACAAAAGGAAGACTCCAGAAATGGGGGGGGAAAAATGAAACGACGAGTTGTAGGTGCTTATGGTCAGTTTATTTTATTCAAATACATGATGTTTCCTCCAGTAGTGTCCTGTACAAATACATTAAAGGCTCCATGACAACATCTTTTTTTTTTTTTTTTTTTAAATGAGCAATACACTGTGTGTCTGCTTTCATGCCAGTATTATCTCAGGTGTATGTGATGTTCACCTGGGTTCTCATAAAATTGTAACAGACATGCCCAAAGCAAGGAAAGGGTGTTAACCTATAAATAAGTAATAAAGAACCAGGGGACAGACTGTACCATTAATTTCCTTGTCATCCTAATAGGGGGTGCCACTTACCTTTAACCGTGCTCTGATAGATGAAGAGGCAAAGCTTTTGTTCTGGCTGGCACGAGCGAGTCGCAAATACCTAGAAGGAAAAAACGCAGGACACAACGCGGGACCAAGTGGTACCATGCTCCTTCTCTGTGCTCTGTCAGAATTGGCATTAGCATCAAACGATAACAGTGAACATTAAGTAAGCCAATTATCATTTTGTAATATGAGGAGATATTTAGCAGCCACATACTGTGCAGTCATGATTAGGATAATAAAAGATGTGGCTGAATTAATTCATCTTTATTCTTACTTACTTTTTTTTTCCCTCTTTTTCTTTTTTTTTTTTGCAAATGCTTTTTGTTATTTCTTTCATCTTTTCCTCTTCCTTTATGTTTTGTCACTTTTTTCTTTTGCCTTTGTATTTTATTTAGAATAAAAAAACAGAGTTTATCATTACTACATTTACAGTTACTATGTATACAAATTTCTACATAAGCATACATTAATACAAACTATCAAGAAAAACATTTCTGGTGTAAAATGTACACACGATCACAATGAGAAAGAAAATCTCAAAACCAGCACAAAAGAATTGACCTTCCCCTGGTGTTTTACAAGAGACCTGATGTAAGCATACACTTGTGTACTTTCCACATATTCATTTATCTCCATTTGCTGCTCCAATCAATCTGTAACATTATATACATACATGCTCAGTATTTACAATATAGCTGTTTATAAAGTTTAAGTCTCTAAACAGGTATTCAACTTGATATACAAAACAGTTCTTATTACACAGGAACCCTGGGAAGAAAACAACCGAGAATAAAAATTGGTTATTAAAAAATGATTATTTCACATGAAATTAAACCTTTGTTTCAGCCAGGAATATTATAAAGCTAGCCTAGAGGAATGTGTGTGTTTAGGAATGACGGCTGCATTCTTTCCTCCTCAGATCTGATAGAGCTGATAGAAAGAGGTGAAAGAGGACACACGCATTGTACAGTGTGAGAGAAGGACAGAGCATAAACAGAGATATAGGCAAAGCACTTCCTGTGTTTGTTTTTCAGAGCGTCTGCCTGTTCTGGTTCTTAATATGGTTCTTCATGGGTTCTCGGCTTGCAAAAGGGTTCAGTTATGATAGATAGGGAAAGAGTTGCAAACTGCTCCAAAAAGAGTTTCACGTTCGTGGTTCCCTCGGAGGAAAGGACTTAAAGGTTCCATAGTTTGGACTTTTTGTGATTGTATGTGAGCGCTTACATACGTCTGCCATTTTTACATTAACATTAACGATCCACTTTGAGCCCCAACTTTATGACCTCAGGATATATACTGCTGGAAGAATGTCAGAGATGGCAGACAGATAAAACAGATCATTTAGAAAGCACAAGTAGAGCTTTTACACAGCAGTGACTCACAGACAATATTTACACTCGTTCCTACTCAAACATATTTAATATATGTCTTAGCATGAAATTTTGAGTTCATGTTACAGTTATAAACAACACAATTATAGTTATTGATTGTGTCAAAGAGGTCAGAGTATTTTCATAGCAAACAGACAGCAACTAAGAGAGCTGTCATTAAGCCATGTGACCACGGCTTTCCATATCTGTGCCGCAGAACATGCTGAAATGAGAGGCAGGAACAGAACGTATGGGTGGACACACATGCTTTCATGAACAAATTCCATCATCTGCCTGCCAGATGCGAAGAATGACAGAAAGTGTGTCCAAAAGCCCACACTTAGTCAGTCGCTTTGTCAAAAAATGACATTTCAGCATGGCAGTAATGACGAGGGACGATTTCTCTCAAATACTGACAAGATGGACAAAGATGGAAAACTGACATTCTCAACTGCCCCTCACAATCCGTAGAGATTCCGTGGTTAAGAACATCAAGACATTCCTACCTGACAAGACGAAGCATAGGTCTAAAAAAAAAACAGTGCAATAACATTGCAGTGTTATATATAAACTCTAAATCAATTCAAATAAACAAAGTATACACACAAAAATGCTATACAGCAGACGATACTTTTATGTAATTCAATGATGCTTTTCTATATAAGTCACTAGGTGAAAATTAGTGCTCGCTTTGTAAGAATGGATGAGAGATACAGCCGCCTCAGGGCAAAAAAAAAAAAGTTTTAAAAAAATCTCCTATACTGCATAAACAGTGGTATTATGTTGCTGATATTATTATGATATTATTGCACTGTGTGTGGGCATGTGTGTATAGACATACCTGCAGCTGCTCGAGTTTCACTGTTAGCCAAACCTGTCAGAAAATCAGAACAACTTATTAACACACATAAATAGTTACGTGTGCTATTCATCACACATAAACACTTAGACTTAAGGAGTTATTTTTTAAATAATACTAGTTAATCAATTCAATCTTGTAAAAAACATTCAGATTCAAAAATGAACAATCAATAACATAGACAATATTTTTGATGTAAGAATGAGTGAATGATTGGCATTAGTCTTATCTGTGTTTGGGGACTGGATAGCAGGGGATTTGCCTTTAATCCATTTGGGTTCTAAAATTGCCTGCGTCAGTTCTTTGACTTCAGTGTGTGTGTGTGTGTGTGTGTGTGTGTGTGTGGAAGGGACATGAGAAACAAAGCATGTATGAATTTATAATACAGAATACATTTGTAGCATGCATTATATGTAAAAATAATTTTTTTCAGATTTAAAAAAACGTTCATTTCCCTAAGTCAGCAACTTTCAGAAAGTGGCGATTATTGTAATGCTGTTATTGATGTTGGGTTATAATAAAAGTGCTCTTTTTCCAGGATCTTCACAGGGACAGTAGTCAAATGAAATAATTAGGACACCTGCTTCCCCACAACTAATGACTTTGTTCATTCTTTTCTGCTACACTGGGTTTAAAAACAGTGTAAAAACTGGGTTTAAAAGACATTTTCTAACCTCATGCATTTGCCAGTGTCTTAGTGCACGACCACAGACACACATCCAGTACTTGCCTGAAATCCCCAAGATTGCTCCCTCTCTAGGTAAGCATTAAAATACTTACTACTTATTAAATATGTATAAATATTACAAGTAATTACTTAAATAAGAAGAAGAATAACACTAATATAAATAATGAGAATATTCTTAATTGCAGTTAGTGTATGCTTTTATTGTTATATTTGCCTTAAAGCACGTGCGTGCGCGTGTGTGTGTGTGTGAGAGAGAAAGAGAGAGAGAGAGAGAGAGAGAGAGAGAGAGTATTTTAAATTATTAAATATAAGTAAGCAGTGGGACAAATTGTTTTTTTTTCTTTTTTACTAAATGCTTTTTGTCTTAAAACTGCTCATCTCGTTTTTTTGCTGTTGTTGTTTTAGAATTGAAGGCTGGCTCAGACAGACCAAATTCCAATTAAGTGCCTGCTGAGTGTTGGTTTAAGTCCACCATTATGGAGATATGCTCTGGCTCACCAGAGAGAGATCGTTTTAGCAGCTAAATCCTCACTTAGAGCTTTTCCCCAGCAGTTTGAAGTGATCAATACGCTGTAAATGTGCGGTTCGGATCTTGCGCGGATTTTGCACTTAACTATACTTAAAATAAGCGCTGCTCACTGATGTCCAACACTTTTACCTTTGCAATGGAAATTCCTGCCAATTATCACTCGGGAAATACACATTAAAGGACGGTGCATGGATAGGATTCAGATTGTAATACTTTGTTAAATCCAGATTATTGCCGATTATTATAAACATGATGAGTTTGGTTTCCTTCAAATGCGCATGCTCGGTAAGGAATGAATAAAAGTTAATTGAGACACCTATTTTAATATGTCCCATTAAAAACATTTGCTACTCGCTACCCCTTGGTGAACTTTACGCATCCTGTCTATGTCTTAAAGTTTTATCTACAAACAACTTCCATGTTCGCATTGCGCAGTCTGGTGCACATCTGTCCTTGGTTTTTGTTTCCTTTTTTTTTTTTTTCTCGGTGAACCTCAGAGGTGTAACATAGCCTAATTTGTTGTGGGTCCGGGCTTGTTTTTTAACTCTGAGCGAATTTCTATGATCTCGGTCTCTGAGTGCGTCCAACGCAATTAGCACATGTGCTCTAAATAGATGCTGGTTTGTGTGCAATAAAGCCATTACCTCCAGCAGAAAACTGACAGGCGAGCTCACCAGGCGCTCCAAGTTACTTTTAGAAAGAAATCAATCATCTTTCCACTTCCTGTTTGCGTTTTGGACGTTCCCAAAATATGCATCAGGTTTACTATAGTAGGCTATTTGACTGAATACGCACTTCTCCAGAGTGATCAGAGGACGTACTTTGCAGATTTTGAAATAATTCAAATAAATAAGTAAATAAATCAATTTTCAGGATAGTATAAATATGGCAAAGTTTAAAAACCACAGCTGAGTTAGCAATAGCAGGAGGTTAGTAGAACAATAATCAAGGGTGCAAAACGTCACTATTCGGGCATGAAAACATTTTTTTTTTTTTTTTGAAATACAGTATGCATAGCCTGTTTTTTATTATTTTATTTTAACTTGCGTTAGTGCAAAAAATATCGGGATTATATTATAAGAAAAAAGTGGGATTAATTAGTCAGTCCATCAGTTAGTTAGTTAGTTAGTTAGTCAGTACCATTGAGTTTCTATTGGTACTTGCGTTATTTCTGAAAACTGCCCTTTGCTGCTATTTAAACGGCCCTTATACATGCCTTTGGTGTCTATAGTGTGCACAGGCCCTGGATTTATTATAAAGATGTTATCAGTGAATAATTTCACAAATTGATTCTTTTTGCTCACGGCTGAACTAATTGTACTTTCTACTTGTAATGACTCTGGGCTACCATTTGTTTTCTTTTTTTAAAAAAAAGAAAAGACAAGAAAAAAACGAGTGTAGTTTCTATACTAAAATAGCCGGCTGCACTCTTCAGTATGGTGTATAGGCTATAGTGTAAGATATTTTGCCCATCTCTCACGCCTATGCGTTCCATTAAGAGCGATTAGATGATGTCCATTGAAAGTTGCTGATCCAGAGAGAAAACGGCAGCGGATAAAAGGCGATTTCGAGTGACCTTTTCGTCCCTTTCACACCAATCTGAGCTCCTCAAATAGTTAGGGGATCAAATCGGACAAAAGCCCCCTCCTCTTTCCCTTTCAGCTCCAAACTACTCAAAGCGACAAAACCCCTCCAACGGCTGTTCAGGGAAAAAGCAGCGAAGGCAAGAATCCGAGTCAGTAGCGCAAGCATCCTAAATATATTTACAGTAAAATGCACTAATCATTATGCTGTTCTTTAATACAAGCGAGATCATTTCAGCCACACTCCCATTTAACAAGGAAAGTGTTTGTTTGTATAAATTGCATCTCTTTTCTATCGTTCTAAGTTATAACAGTCAGAATTTGTGGGCCAGTTCTATATTTTGACCAATAAATATTCTACTGTAATTTAAATTTATCTCTATATAAAACTCAATGAAACATTTTTAATGGTGTAAATGTATAAATACTTTGTGCATGTCTAACATATGTTTAATAACACATGTACTAATAATATGTAATACGTATGTGTTCTTATTAACGTTATGTAATATAATTAAAACTTTTATATTTTCTATAATTGATTATCTAATATAAATGAAAAAGCTGTAAGGTGTTTTTAGTCTCGCTCTTCTTCTTCTCTGGGGTTGTGGTGTAAATGAATTAAAAAGAATAGACAAATGGCAATCAAAATCATTTTTATTTATTTTTTTTAATGTATGTTCTAGTTTTTTCTTGGTTTTAGATATAGCTACATTATCATAGGCCTAAAGGAAAAATGATCTTAGAAAGTTTCTTGGAACTCAAAAAAATGTTGTTAATTTAATACTTTTTAGACCTTTTTTATTTTAATTTAAAATTTTCGGATTCATCAAAAGTATATGAAGAATCTGTTGTGTCCTTAAAGAGCTTTAGTTCACTAAGCAGAGTATATTTACCTTCCTGCTTACTTAGTAATAGGTCACAATCAAATGTGGCATTTTATTACCTTAACAGGTCTTCCTAAAGATGTAATGCATTTAGATGACATGCTGAATAAATAATGTGAATATGTCTATTCTTTATAAATAAAGTACATTTAGTATTTAGTATAACATTTAATATTGAGCCTGTAAGTGTATGAAGATGTGTTAACTTGCATGTAACTAGTATAAATTCGTAGAGTTTTAATCAGTATTTTAATAAATATACAGACAAAGCTTGACACCTGTCTGGTGCAGTATTTTAAACAAGTTCACTAAAATTATAATTTGTTTCACAGACATAACGGGAACGGTTTTATTTTAATCTGTTCATCAAATACAATTCTTAAACATGCACTACAAAAGCCTAATACTAAATTATTACCTGTTACGGCATTTAAACGTCAAAAACATGAATTTAAATTACTGTTTTATTAACGCTAGTATATATTTTCTTACTTTTTACTGTTACATTTTCATCCACTCTTATAGACATTTCTGCTGTATTGTTATTATTTTATTTATGTATGCATGTAAGTAAAAAGGGCAACTTTACGGATGAAAATATCACAAATTATTTTCCATCAGCCTCTTTTTTTATATAAATTACGCATTTTTTATCTGTAGGATGTGTCGTTTAAATAGTCCTTTAAACGCAAGACCAGTGTGTATTAATAAGCCACATCCTCGCAAACTTGCTGTTTCCTAAACTTCTTTTTATAATCGCTTAAATGCACTTTTAATCCGTTGACATTACAAACACACTGCTATTGATCTGCTCATTATGTTCTCAAACGGGCACAGGTGAGAGTTTAACGCAGTGATTTGGGGCCCAGATATTTAATCGAGCTAAATAAAATTGATTCATATCAGTAAATGAAGTTAGGGCCGTAAGAAAAAGCCCTTACGGATCGATAGATGCGCTCCATGTGCTTTCACCTGCACGTAAGGCGTCAGGTTTAGACTTAGTTCTCTCCATGCTCGTAGGCTTAACGGCGAGCGATTTCGCGACTCAGGTAAATAGTCAATGCTGTGATGTATGGAAGCGGGAATTGACTTACCTGTGCGATAAGAGCGGAATTCCAGGAAACGGCGGCGCAGCACTGGAGCGGCGTGTCACTGCAGCGGTGTGCACTTCTCCCTCTGCTCCTCTCCTCTCGCGCTGCTGCCCTGCTGCCTGCGACTTGCGTTCCCATTCGCTGCGCCTCTCCCTCTCTCTCGCCTCTCCCTCGCTCTCTTCCCTGTCTGTGGAGTAAAATCTTGATGATACACTTACAGAAGTTTGCCCTTTGTCTGATTTAATCCCGTTCGTTTCACCTTTTTTCCAGAGCACAGAGGGCAGAGCGGTGCGTTTGCGGAGCGCTTAGAGAAGGGACGAGGGCAAACTAAACCCGGCGCAAACACTCTTTCACCAAACAACGCAGCCGCTTCGCGGTGTTCTCATCCTCCCTGACGTCTAACTTCCTAAATGTTTCTCTGTAATTTGTCAGTATTTGTGTTCATCTAACGTCTTCTATCTAATATTCTGTAAATATCGGTATTTTCACAAAAACTAATAATTTTAAAAAGACTGCTTCGGATCTAATAATCAAAGTTGTGATAAATGTTCTGAATAACTTCGCACATCAATCATTCGCATTGAAATGAGTTTCCCGACATTCAATCAATAATTTTTTTTTTAATTACATAAAACAAGCAAATCTCACAAAACATAAAAAATCCTAAGTAACGATATGCAAAATACCCGCTAACAATAAATGATTCCCTCCTATTTTCTTGTAATTGTCTAGCTACTGTACGCTAGATGGCAGCCCGGTCCAGACATTATAAGCTGTAAAGCCTGTAGTGAAGTGCAAGCCTCAGTATTCAAGCACAAAAAAGAGAGAAAAAGCCGGTTTGCGTTGCCATTACAGCAGGAACTTCCGCCCTTATTGGATCAATAAAACAACCCCGGTAAACAATAACATTCAGAATCACCTTTTAAGTGTCAAAACATTAGGCTTTGCCCTCTGTGCCTAAGCTATCGACCTCAGTTTTATTCCCTCTCTCCATCATAAGATCGCGTCCCATTACATAGACGCTCGCGCGCATCCCGGGACTTTTACTTGGTCTGTCTTTTGCACCGTTCATTGAGAACTTCATTTTCGAATGTGTGAATTTTATTGATGATAATCGGATGGATGTGATTTGGTGAAGAAATAATTAAGCGATGAAATGTTTATTGGATAGATGTTTCCCGTTAAAACACACACATACACACACCGGGGCAGTGTATAGCCTAATTAAGACTCCAGCTTTGAACAAAGCGTCCCAAACTTTCAGGGTTCCGACTCGAGCCCCTTTCACCCCGCGCCACTCTTTATTTCACATGCGTTCTGCTAGCCCTTAGCTTTTCACCCGGTCTAACCGGGGTTTCTTCCTCTTTAGCGACAATAGACGGTCCATTCTAATCGTGTTTCAAAGTAAATAGCGGCGCAGGGGCGAGCGCAATGGAAATCGCGCTTGTCAAGCCCCCCCTCCCCCCCCACCCTTCTCTCCCTCTCTCTCTCTCCCTCTCTCTATCCCTCCTCCACCCCACCCCCCCAGTCGTAGGTAGCAAGGAGCGAGGACTCTAACCAATGGAGTGAAAGAGGCTTGGCTAACCTTAGCCCCCCATTTTCTCTCTCCCCCCTCCATGCAGGGTTCTGACCAGTCAGTCGCCTTTGATTATCAGTTGCCAGCAGCCCCTCTCTTGGCTCCTTGACACGAGCACCATATAAGGCGCAGCGATCTCCATAGAAACGTGTCAGTTTCAATAGTAGTGTCAAAGTTCACTATATACAGACATTCGCGCAGATCTCCGTTTCGGAAACGCTGCTCCACTGGTCCTCCCGTTAAAACGCATTCATTTTTGCTGGGGTCTCCTGCTTCTTGCATATTCTATTAGTTGTTTTTTTTTCCCTCTCTCTCTCTCTCTCTTTCTCTCTTTCTCACTCTTTATCCTCGCTCCGTTCCGACTGGAGAGGTGAAACTGCAATAGGCTCTCGGGCGACGTTGTTTTTCTGCTGGACCAGATGAGCTTTATTCATGAACATAGATAGAGAATTGCGCTCTTCAGTGGTTCCTTCTCTCCAGCCGCGAAGACGGAGAAAGGAGCGGAGAAGGGGAAAAGAAGGGAATTTATTTCGCACCGCACTTTGGATCTCGGAGCCACCAGCGAGTTTTTGACATTTTTTTATTTCGCCGTCAATGTGAAGAATATTTATAAAGATATTTGAAGAAAAAACTGATTTCCGTTCCGTCTGGCTTCGCTTTCTCCGCGCGACCGGGGCTCCCGAATGGCTGACTGCGAGCTCCCTTGGAACTGGCCTCCCGATAACTGCATATCCTAATCGGGTGCCTTTTTCTGCGACTCTTCGCATGCTGTTTTGAATGCATCGACAGTTTTAGATTTTTGCTGGGGTTTTTTTCTTCTTGTTGTTGTTCTTTTTCTTCCTGTGAGATTGACCGCTTCGGTTTGACTTCCGCGCTGCCGTTTCCGTCCGCGATTTTCCCTTTTGCAAGCTCCGACGTCCGAGCGACCGGTTCGCTTGAAAGCACTTTCCGGGCCCGAGATATGGCAATGGTAGTTAGCGTCTGGCGCGATCCGCAGGAAGACGTGGCCGGAGGAGCGGCGAGCGGCCCGAACCCCGCAGCGCAGCCGGCGAGAGAGCAGCAGCAGGCGGCGTCGGCGGCACCGCACACCCCGCAGACACCCAGCCAGCCCGGTGCGCCGTCCACCCCAGGCACGGCCGGAGACAAGAGCAGCCAGAACTCAGGCCAGAGTCAGCAGCATATCGAGTGCGTGGTTTGTGGAGACAAATCGAGCGGCAAGCACTATGGCCAGTTCACCTGCGAGGGATGCAAAAGTTTCTTCAAGCGGAGTGTCCGGAGGAACTTAACGTATACGTGCCGTGCCAACAGGAACTGTCCTATTGACCAGCACCATCGCAATCAGTGCCAATACTGTCGGCTTAAGAAGTGCTTAAAAGTGGGCATGCGGCGGGAAGGTGAATATATAGCCTATTTTTCTTAATGCATCACACCATGCACTGTCACAGCCTTACAGTGACGTCTTATCTAGCTAAACAAGAAATCACACGCAGCACGCAAGAAAGCAGAATTTAGATTTTTTAAAATTATTTTGATTAATGATAATATTATCATTTAACTATCAAATAAAAAAGTGTCCGAAGAATCGATGTACTTCTGTCACGCTTGCACAACGGCTAGACAGGCATGCTACAAACAGAAAGCATGTTGTTTACTCAGTGTAAGACCACGCAGCTTAGCCCATAGGCTAGATGCCTCCATTTCAAGTCAGTCAATTACACAAGATGTAAGAAGTGCCATCCTTCAAGTCTTGGTGTGTGTGTGTGTGTATGTGTTTGTGTCTGTGTGTGTAGAGCGAGTGGGAGAAAGAGAGAGAGAGATAGAGTAGAAGTGAGTTTGGTGTAGTAATTGTATATATACACGATTTTATATTTTATAGAGGCCTATTTTATCCATGTGCATAGAGAGCGCGGTTTGTATTATTACTGAAAGAAGCTGTGTGTGTGTGTGTGTGTGTAAGTGTGTGTGTGTGTGTGTGTGTACGAGTGTGTGTGTGTGTGTGTGTGTGTGTAGAGGCCTGTCCCAGTCTCAAATGAACAAAGCGGTATCAACTTGTAATATATTTGTACAGTACAACAAATATATTTTTGTCTGATTTAGTTTACTTTTCCGCTAATGTTAAATTTGTCGATTTTAATCTGAAATTCTTTCAACTAGAAAACATAATAGGCTATTTCTCCTCGGTCTATAGCTAAGCTAAATCAGACAGTTTCTCATACTCCCCATGTATTGTTAAAATTCTAAAATATAGTATAAATTTCTTTAGCGTATATATTTGTAGTGTGTTGAGCGAGATGTCGAGATTATAGCAGTACTGCAGAGGAGGCTAGGGGTGCGGAAATAGACCGGAGTTGTGTTTTTAATGCTATGTGGAAATCATCAAGGCTAACAATCATTTATGTAAATATTGCATTAAATCATAGTTTGTTGCCGTGTTTTGCGTTCCTGTGTTCGTCCCAGAGCACATGTGTAGCTTTGTGTAGGGACATGAATGCAAAATCAACAATCATATATTATAATTTTAGCTTAAGTTATGAAGACTTAAAAAAAATACGTCCCAGCTTATAAGTAAAAAGACTAACATTTTGTTTACAAACTGATGCTGCAGTAAATACACTCCAGAACACTTAGCATATGTCAGTTGTAAATACAGATGATTATGGGGTAGGCTACGTTTGTTTTTGTTTTTAAATATATAACTAAACAAGCTTCCACACAAATGATGTTTCTCAGTTCTGGATGCACATTTCCTCTCTTTCTCTTTTTTTCGTCAGCGGTTCAGCGAGGAAGGATGCCTCCAACCCAGCCGAACCCAGGCCAGTACGCGCTCACCAACGGGGATCCTCTGAACGGCCACTGTTACCTCTCCGGATACATCTCGCTACTGCTGCGTGCTGAGCCTTACCCCACGTCCCGGTACGGCAGCCAGTGCATGCAGCCCAATAATATCATGGGGATCGAGAACATCTGCGAGTTGGCGGCTCGCCTCCTCTTCAGTGCCGTGGAATGGGCGCGGAACATCCCTTTCTTTCCCGACCTGCAGATCACCGACCAGGTGTCACTTCTCAGACTCACATGGAGCGAGTTGTTCGTGCTAAACGCGGCGCAGTGCTCAATGCCGCTACACGTGGCGCCGTTGCTCGCCGCCGCCGGCCTGCACGCGTCGCCCATGTCCGCCGACCGCGTCGTGGCCTTCATGGATCACATTCGCATCTTCCAGGAGCAGGTCGAGAAGCTCAAGGCCCTGCACGTCGACTCGGCCGAGTACAGCTGCATCAAAGCCATCGTGCTCTTCACGTCAGGTGAGTGATGAGGCCTGCATACTCGAGAATGGTAGCGAGTGTTTGTGCTAGACAAAACAAGGCCTACGAATCAGTGTTGGTTTGCAGGAAGGCGATCGTGCAGCATTAACGTTTAAAATCAGTTTGTATTTTGTGCATACATCAGAAAAAACGCATGCACGTTGTACAAACCGCATTCAAAATAAATTTTACACGTTTCTAATTTAATTACAGGCTATAGTATAGGGAGAGGATTTTGCAGGCGGATTACGATTAGGTATATTATAATATATAACTGCACTTATGCGATCGTAAAGCATACTTACAAAAATATAAATGATTATCTTGGCTACATCTTGACATAGTAATTTGTACATATATATTTTTAGAACATCCATTTTTATTTTTGCAAAAAATCAGGTCGCATTACAAGATATGGTTGTAATTTTCCTTTTTATTTTCTATATACAGATTGCTTATTTCAGATGGTGTAGGCGAATTGTTTGCTTTCTCTCTGTTCACAAATTCCAATTAGCAGACGTCTTGATTTAAAATGGAAAAAAGCGTAGAAATCAAAGCCTGCATGAACACATGTAGACTAAAAACAGTATTTTATTAAATATATTGCCAGTTTTAAAATTCACCATAACTAAGCGTAAGCTTTGAATAATCAATTCATTTTTTATCTTTTAGAAATAACCTTTAAATCCATGAAATGTTTATTTGTTTGTTTTTGTTTTGGGGGGATTTCTTTGCATTATTATTTTTAAATTATAATGCGACAAACATTTCTAAATCGTGATAAAAAAAATAAATAAATAAATAAAGAGGAATAGGCTAATATTTTTTGGGCCAAATTAAGATTCCTAATTGTTGTAATATATCATACGTGCACAATAATTATAGATTTAAATTTTGGTCACAGAACCGAGGATTGAACATTTAATAGTGTTGTTCTTGTTGCACAAAATGTAATGACAAACACCAAGAAAGAACCTCTAGTCGTTTGTTTTTCCTTTAAAAAACATGTTTTGATTGCCGGCCAAAGCGGGCACATAGAGGAAATATTTCATTCCGTGCATTTAGCCAAACTGTCGCTTAGTGTCATTGACGAACAGCGGTTAATAAAAATGTTCTTCTTATTGGGTACCACTATTATTTCTCGTGTCATCGCGCTTATTTCTAAAATGTTATGAATGACGCGAAGTTTTACAGTATAATAGGCCCCGGGTCTTAGGGCATTGTGTAGCCTGACATCATCTCCAATAGCAGGCAGTTTTACTGGTGTTTATTTATATACTTTTTTATTCATACATTTATATATATTTATCTTTGGTTTTCATTCAAGGTTTAGAAAGGGCTATAATACCTCTTTACCAGGTATGCTATTAAGTCAATTAAATACTATTGTGTTCAACTTTAGTCTCTCTAATAATGACGTCAGCCTGAAATCATAGTTACCATTAGTTACCAGTCTGGCACAGTATTTCACTTCATGGGGGTCCAAGATTTTGTGCCCGGATCGTGCAACAAACGTCCACAGTATAAAAAGCATAAACTGGGTCGAGTTGGAGTCTATCTCTATCTCTTAGTGTAGTTAAACTCGAGCCTCAGAAAAGATCACGAGTAGATACTTTATGTCCGTTTGTGAAAAAAGTCACCTGATGTCCCCCAGGCCTGTTCTAATCCACCGTTTAGTCCAGTGTAAGATAATGAAATGTGCAGCTATTAAGTGTTCGTTCTGAATTACCGTGTTTTCTCCAATAGTAGAAAGTGTCATATGTTCTCCAGTAGGTCTGTGTGTGTGTGTGTGTGTGTGTGTGTGTGTGTGTGTGTGGAGTCCTCTTAAGTTCAAACCATAAATTACAAACAAATGCTTTCTTACTTACACTTACGTCTTTCGATTAATTGCACACTGTAGAACCACAGTCATGATATTTGTTTAGGCTGCATGAGGTTTCATTAATCAGAGATTTTAGCCTGAACATACCAGTTCAAAAGTGTAAAAGGTCATAGCATTGAACCGAAGTCCAGTGTAATTAGGATCAATCTCAGTAATGCTGTAGGTGGCATGCCTTGCCTGTACAGTACAAAACTTGCATTTACAAATCAAGAGCATGGAAAATGTCTTTTGTTCAGCCGCCATATTGTCATACTCTGTCCTAATTGGGATTGTTGGGTTGTGTACATTATGACGGTCGTTAATTTAGCAGGTCATGTTGCGTTTCTTTCTTTCTTTTTTATTATTTGTTTCTTTTTTAGAAACCACAATGCTAAGCGCTAAGGCACATATATCTACAAGATAAGACTGTTTTATAATAGGAAACATTTGTTTTGGTGTTATGTATTTTAGCCTTTTTTACATAAATTTGAATGTCTATTCGAATAAACCAGTCTAATAAATGTGTCTTTAGTGGGTTAGCCCTTGCCTGTTCCCCCAATCTCAGCAGAGCATAAGTAAATAGGAAAGAAATTAGTCTATAGCATCTGGAAAGTAATTAGCTCGTAATTTCAGTTATTACCAGAGCCTGTGTCTTTCAAAAATACATGGTTAGGATATTTTCATAATTGTATTCCAAACATGGCTTCCATGTTCCCATTAGGCTGTAAAACCTAGCTTAAAGACTGACACGGTTATAAAGATAGGCTACACAAGTCTTTGTTTGGTTTGATTTAAGAGTGTGGGATCTTCTATACTGTGCAGACAACTCTTGGGGAATTGCGCAGCCGTATTGTTTATTTATTTGACAGACACACTCATGATGCATGATGGGACTTGGGTTGGGGTGTCTTTTGTCAAGAACAGCGTCGATGCTAAATAATAACCCAATCTTTTTGTTTTTTTTTTCCTGTTTTTTTTTTTATTATTATTATTTATTTTCCTGCTGTTTGGTGCGTTCAGACGCTTGCGGCCTGTCGGATGCAGCCCACATTGAGAGCCTGCAGGAGAAGTCTCAGTGCGCTCTGGAGGAGTATGTGAGGAGCCAGTACCCGAACCAGCCGAGTCGCTTCGGCAAGCTGCTGCTGCGACTGCCCTCCCTGCGTACTGTCTCCTCATCCGTCATCGAGCAGCTGTTCTTCGTTCGCTTGGTAGGTAAAACTCCAATTGAAACCCTCATCAGGGATATGTTGCTATCCGGGAGCAGCTTCAACTGGCCCTACATGTCCATTCAATGATCCCAGCGAGCGTGCGAAACAATAAAAAAGCGAGAGACTAAAGGACCAAAACGCTACAACCCTCCTTTCAAGAAGACTATATCTATATCTATATATATTAGAGGACCTCGTTTCTGATCACATTGGAAGATTTCTTTTTTTTTTTTTTTTTTTTTTGGTTGGACCGAAATGGAATACGTAATGTACAAAGATAAAACCCTGGACTTAACGTCTATGTAAATCCACCATCATCGTCAAGAACACTCTCCATTTTTGTAAAATACTAGTCTTTATTTTCCTTTTTTTGTAAGAAAAAAAAAGAAAAATCAAAAACAAAATACGTACAGATAAATTGAAGAACATCATATGCGCAGTAAAAATGAATCAAACCTTAGCGGGAAAGTAACGTTCCCAAGCAATTATAAGAAATGTCCTGTGTCTGTGTATCTCTGTTTTGTATTTTTTCTGGTTCTAAACCAGTTTTTTTCTGTGATTCTCTACTAATGATTTTGATATAACATTTTGCTTCTTATACTGAGTGCGATATATGTTGTTGAAGCTATGTTCTCCAAGAATTAAAATTGAAGTGACAATTTAAAGCATAAAAAAAATAAAGAAAATTTTAGACAAATAAGAAACAGTCTAATCGCTATGACAATATCACTGATGGTTGAACTTTCCCCCAAATTGATGCTCTATGGACATGCAACTGCGGCAAACCTGACCTCATGGACAATTGCAGGAGAGGACGCCTTGGTCGTGTGTGTGTGAGTGCGAGTGTTGAGTCAATCATCAGTCAAAGAGGAAAGACATGGAAAATGAAAAGCACTTTTAATATATCATTTTCAAAATACATTTTGTTTGTTTTGTCTTGATATTTTCGTTGTTTCTTTTTTATTGGTTGTTGCTTCCATTTTGCTCAATCCATGATATGTTTGTGCAGAAGGGTCGCTTGATGAAGTTGTGTGATGGTGACTATACTATTAAAAAAAAGAAATAGGCAACCATGGCTCACACTGAGCAGATTTCATGTGGTTCATGTTATTTAGATGACACTTTGATGGCGGGTTTATTATTATTATTATTATTATTATTATTGCTAAATCTTTCATATTAGACTTTCCTTCACTAAAGAACAATACACACATATGTGCTTAATTACACCACACGACATGAAGTATTTTTTATAATACTTTGGAATAATTGCCCCAGCTGCAACTTTGTAACGAGGTTTTTGTCCATTTTTTTATTAGATGAATGAGACTTATTACAAATGCAGCCGCACGATTATTCTTAGGGTCCATTTTCTATTCTATGCAGACGTTTTTTTGCTTGATTTCTTAGCTCTATATTAGCTCGAGACACCACAGTTGTGTGTGTGTTCAGAATACGAGTTGTGTGACGTCGTTGCCGACTGGTTCAAAGATCCATGCCTGCTTCAGCACATTAATGTTTAATATTTTTCCCAGGCTGGATTGAAGGGGTTGCTTAAAATCGAGCGAGAGAGAAAGAGAGAGAGAGAATAAAAGCCATGGATAGAAATAAAGAGACCAGGCCTGCCTGTCACGGCAGATGAGAAAGAGAAAAATCTCCCCCAAAACCACATACTAATGTTATTTTGTTGTAGGGCTACGGATGTTTCAGTTATGCGTGATCAATCTGGGAAATGTACACTGCTGCGTGTAAACCGGTCGATAGGAACACTAAATGTGATGTATTGTACAAAGACGGTGAGAAATTCGTGTTCAGACTCAAATCATTGAACAAGACCAGAGGAGAGAAACCTGCTTGTTTTTCACGACGCATATTCGCACACATCTGCACTCCAGTTATCAACTTTGGCATGTTTTTTTTTTTCCTCCATGCAGGCTTAAAATCAGTGCTCAGTGCTCAGTGGCTTTAGGTGATGGACTTTGGAAAGGGTGCATCATGGTGTTATATTTGATTCTCAACTGAATGATGGGGTTCCCTAAGAAAAAGACGAATAATGTGTGTTTTTGCTCATGCGATAATTATGAACCTTCCAACCACCGTTGACCACTGCGGTTTCTCATGCATCACACCGATTTGTTTAAAGCTCCTTCATAGTCTGTTTGTGGTGTAGAGTTCAAGAGCAAGAGGCGCAAAGTTTGGGTTTTATTTCTTTTTTTTCGGGGCTTGGCAGAAAAATAGGCAATCGAGTGAGTGATTGCGTAACGTGTTGGATGTTTCAAGAGCTTTGTCATTTTTCTCTCAGCTGAATGGTGAATCATGAAGTCTTATTTTTGTCTCTGGACAATTAGATAAATACAATATTTTATTTAAAATAAGCTTGGAGGTTATTCTGGTCCCATGTGAACAGCTCTTGCAAAGAAGCTGAATAAAACTGTGCTAAGAACACGTAGAGGTCTTTTTTTTTTTTTTTTTTTTTTTGATTGATTACCCCAAAGGACCCGAGACAATAGCTCTTTGACTGCTCTTGGTCTTCAATGTTTCTCAAGTTGAGGGTTTTTGAATTGAAAATAGTCGCCGAGTCGCTATCAGGAGCTAGAGCAGACACAAACACACGGGAGCTTTTGTATGAACAAAAAAAGGATGTAAATTGCCCATGTTTAAAATTATTCATTTAAATCCTCCCACACACGTTGTCTGATTTGAGCATCGTCATATTGCTTAAATAATACCAGTTTATGGTTACATGTTGCTTAGTAGATACGTACGTCTGATAGGGAATGCAAGTGTAACATTGTTTAATTGTTCTGCTCAAAAAACACACTGTTCACCAAAGCATCGAAAAGAATCCTGCATTCAGGCAAATCCTATTCTTTAAGATTTGTTGGACGCTATGCTATATAAAACAAGAGCTGTGAACTGAATTCGTTTTGTATGTAACCATCCATCAATACTGGATTTATCTATAAATACAATGTATCACATCGTCTACTTTTACCGGAAAAGGGAGATTCGGCTGATTGCTAAGATGTTTGTGTAAAAACCTTAATTGTTTGAATTGTTATTATTGTTGTTTTTCTGTCTGTCTTAGATTTTACCTCATGAATCTGTCCACTAAAAGAGCAGGGTACACAGTTGTTCTCATAGAAAACAAATGGGCTCTCTAGGATAAGTGCGTCATTAATATTAGCTCAGTTGCGCTTGGCTGAGAGCATGTGTATCTCATACCTTCTAATGTTGTTTGGTTATAGTTTGCAGTTTATGATGTGTCTCACTTTAAAGTAAAAAACGTGCAAAACGTATGTTGTGAAAAGGATCTTAAAAGGTTGAGCGTGAAACGTTTGCAGACTAGTGATGCGTAAAACGTTGAACGACTTAATTAAAGTTTAGTAACTTAAAGTTATCAATGATGTCTAACTGGAAGGACAGGGTTTAAGATCTATCTATCTATCTATCTATCTATCTTAATTATGTACATTGCATTCATATACTCGATATCATACATATGCCCTTGTGTATTTTGTCAATTTATCCTGATTAAAATATACCAAACATTATATGCAATGGACCTAGATTTGCACTGCATGGAACACATGCAGGTTCCTCAATGGGTTCTGGGGGTTCTTTGCTTCTTTAAAAAGTGAGTTCTTTTTTCGGATCACTTTATTGATTGGTACTGCGTAGAACTTTTTGTAATGATTCCCATCAGAAGGACAGCCAATGAAACATAAAGGGTTCTAGATTTGACCTTCCCCCCGACCGTGTACTATTAATATTTCTGCCTAATCCATGTCCAAAGAACTCCCCAGTAAGCTGTAAGTCATGGATCACATCCAACACAACAGGATATAAAATGTCCCCAGTTGTGAGTGTAACATAAGGGTGTGTGTGTGTGTGTGTGTGTGTATGTGTGTGCGTGTGTGTGTGTGTGTGTGGTCGGGCCTGCATGGTGTGAGGGAAGCAGGCGAGAAAGCACAGATCGCTGTGTAAGCGATCCCTTTGTGTTGATTTAGGAAGACGTTTGCTGTATATAACGTTCAAGGCTGATAATATCATTGCCTGGCCAGATAAATAAAGCAATGTCCAAAGCATCGGGTCAGCTATCGATCCCTTCTGCCAGCTGAGAGAAAGGGAATGAGACGACACGAACGTGGAGGAGGAGGAAGAGGAGAAGGAGGGGGGCTTCTCTTATTAGCATTCCATACCCATGGACCACCACTGACAACTGAAAGAGATGTCTAACTCAACACCGTGCATTTTCTTTTCTAGTGTTAGCCATCATTTCAGCGAACACTTAATGGGACTCGGTCCTCACAAGTGAACAGAGCAGAGATGTATTTAGTCAATATCGACAACCTGTGTCAGATAACGTTAATACTTATCGACATGTTATTATTGCAGATACACTATTTAAAGCTAAATACACTATTTAAAGGTAAATACACTATTTCAAGCTAAATACACTATTTATAGTTATTACCCGCTAGACTTTGTGTCATAAACAAAAATATGTCATTTGAAAAGGGGATGTTTTTTTTATGAGAGAGAAAAAAATAAAAAATGAACAAACCAATAAAAACTACGAGTAGAGTTTTAATCACATGAACAATTTTTATTACAAATTGTAGCACAGCTGAAAGTATTAAAAACAACAAGCACTTGTTGCATAAATAAATCAGCATTTTATTTACTTTTTTAATTAACCAATAATATACAAAATCAATAAATACATGTGTGTTTTTGATTTTAATGAGAAGTTTTTCTTGGTCCTCGTAACAATTTGTACTTTGGGAATATCCAACTAAAATCGTGTCCAGCACTGACAGCTGTTTATCACTTAGTGAGTTCTTTCCAAGTTTTTTTTTCCCCCTTCTTTTTTCTCCTCCCACCCTCAGACCCGTCTCTGTCTTGCTTTGTTGCTTTAAATTATGCACGTCTCTCCGGAATGCCAGTCACGAGTCCAAACTTTGCGTCCAACCTCCCACATGAAATGATCCCCCCTTAAAGGGGCTCAATATGTCTCAATCTGCACTTCACTTCAGTCAAACCATTTGGGTATATAAAGACAGGCTCCAGAAACACATTAATTAGAGAACGACGACTCGGACGTGGACAACACTCTTACCAACGAGCACGACCCAAAAAAAAATGGACAGGAAGGACATACGAAGCGTTATACGGAGCTCCTTGGGAGAAAGTAAGAAATTTGTTTTCATTTGTCCTCCTTAAACGTGCGTGTGTGTGTGTGAAACCAGGGACTTTTGTGTGTGTGTGTGTGTGTGTGCCTGTAGCGAGTCTGCGCGCTCCCGTGTTTGGGTAGAATAGAGAAGCAGAGAAAAAGAGAGAGGGAGAGAGAGAGAGAGAGAGAAGGGGGAGGGAGCCAGAGTAAAAAAAAAAAAAAAACGCAAAGAGAGCAGAGGATGTGTCCGTGTGTGTATGACTAGAGCTGTCATTAACAACAAATTAATCAGCACGTAACATTTAAAGTCGAGAGGGACAGTTTTCCCTGTTTGTCTCCGCGCTTATGGAGAAATAAATTAGGGCCAGACAGGGGGGAGCTGAGGGGGGCTCGGAAGGCAAAGTTTGCTCAGAACGCGTGCAACAAGAGGCAGCGGAGTCACCACATCTTCCTCATGTCTGGCTGTGTGAAGAATTCTGTGACTCGGCATCAGTTCGAAATGAAAGTCCGAGTGATGGACACGGGATCGAACACACACTCCAACGCTATAAAAGACCTGTTGCTAAGCTCCACACAAACCATAGGCTGCTCGGAGCAACGCTTATTCCTCGATAAACACTGTGACGTCAGAATGTCGCGAAATCTCCCAGACAAAAGCGCATGTAATTACTGTGTTAATTTACTCAAGCAATGATGTTTCCATGAGCCATTATGAGCACACTTTCCGATCCGCCCATCACACACGGGCAGAAACTAATCCTGCTCTTACATACCTGCTAACGCCCCGGATTTTCAGCTATATTCACTGGCTATTTTTATAATATACACCAGATGGTTTGTTCCTGTGCAACCACAGCCAGCAAGTTTCTCCATTTATTCAGCACTACTTTGTTGCAATTACGTTTCGTGCTGGGACCGAATGTAACACTGACCCATTTTTCCATACATTACACTTTCACTGGTCATCACATAGACAAGTCCAGCAGCGTGTCCAAGCATGCTGTCAATAAGCTATACAGTGTATGTGAAATGTATTATTAAGCTGTAATCTATAAATGAATAAATAATTATATTATATTATATTATATTATATTATATTATATTATATTAAAAACATGTCTATACATTATATATATATACATAATTTTTATATTTAAAATAATTTAGCTGAGATTTATATAGCCTATATATTTTTTATTATTATTATTATTATTATTATTATTATTATTATTATTATTATTAGTTTGGTTTGTTTAGTTTAGTTCCTGTTTTTGCCTAGGTGTAGATATTGTACATCGAGGAAGGCACACATGTGAGCGTTTGCCTGACAGGCTTAGTGAATTATGTTGTTGTTAATATCGCTCTAATTTACTTTTTATTTGACTAATTTCTCAGCACGGCTTCTATTTGCTTTGATAATAAATGACCGAAGCGTTTTTGTCGAGGGAGATTTTTCATCCCGGCCATATTGAGCGGCTCTTGACAGAGGTATTATGTGCCTTGCTCTGGTGCTGGTCTCTGATCCCGCGCCTTTCGGCCCTTTATCCCGCCTGTCTTGCCTATAGTCGTCGCAATTTGTGCGTTTGATAAATACGCACACGCACTCGCGCGCCCCCGCGTTCCTCCACTGAACACGTGCGCGGTGGCCAGACGTAAACTGCTTCCGTATTGAGCTCCAGCGGTGGGGGATTAGCCAATGCCAAAACCTGGCCGGCCTGTACACATTACACGCATACTCCGTCATTAACGTAGACGATGATACAATGCAGTGTGCTCATATTCGTGCATTTTAGGGCTCTGGTAAATATAATGCAGTCCTGTGCTTTACATAAATTATTCAAAGCAAATGTGAATAAGTGCAGCAGAAAACAAGCAATTAATTGAACTCTGTCACACTGCTTTCTGCTTTACATCGGAATTGTTTTAACAGTAAAAATGGCCTTCCAAAGCATCAGCTCTCAAATCTGCCATGTGTGTAACCGCAAAACCAGCTTGCTGGAGGATATGCATGTGTGCTCCAAAGGATGGGGGTCGGTAAGAGCTGAGGGGAGAGCGAGAGAGAGAGAGAGAGAGAGAGAATGAAGGCTGGGGGTTTAAGGGAGGGGTTTTGGGGAATGGCCTTTCTTTCAGAATGACCTGGCCCCTCTCTTCAAAGGCAAGGCAGAAACTAACGGTCTTAATCTGAGCGAGAAAATTGTCTTCCTTCTATTAGATTCGGGGACATGTGTGTGTTCTTTCTCTCCCGCACGTCCAGCTTCTGTTTTGTTCGTCATTAAAATGCAGGAGGCTCCCACACGGTCAGCACACGCACCCAATATTTTATCTGCACTAGCTACACATATCTTTGGGTGGTATTGTGCCTGAAAGTCGTTCGCACACACACACACACACACACACACACACACACACACACACCTGCTTATGTGCCCATTATTCTGAACAGATTAGGGGATGGTCCAAAACTGGACAAACTGGTCACAGAGTCCGAGGTCTGGTTTTTTTTTTTTTTTTTTTAGAAAAACCGAGAAATTATCACTATAATTTAGCTACAAGCCGACACATCTTCTCTCTCCCTTCCCACCACTATGTGGTAGAACGAAAGCCCCAGCTGCAGCCTTCATCACATTACGCCTCATTTTTTTTTTTGCTGTACTCTATACATTCCAAACCAGGTACACCCACCATCAACCATTTGCGCTAGATGGATCCAGGCATGGGCTTTATACACAAGATTATAGCATTCTGAAGAAGAAGTAGGCTAAATGAACGAGTACCGCTCACACACAACAAACGCACCTCAGTATATTCACCATTGGGATAAATAGATAGCTGTATACACGCTGTCGAAATCAAGGCAAATGTCACTGTCAGGTCGTCCCTGTGGAAAATGTGCAAATGCCGAAATGTTACATGTGACCTGTCAAAGGGCTCAGTGGCCGAGCTCTGACCAATCCGCATATGGAGTTCTCAATCTTCTAAAGCTATATATAGGACAAAAGCACACAAAGCCACGGACTACTAGTGCAGGCTTTATACGCGGGCATTAGTGCTGCTTTTATTTGCGCAATCAAAGAATTAGCAGCCGATAACGTCTAGTAATAGCTCATATGAAATATTTACGATCATCATTTCATTTCATTAAATATTGTTCGTTTTATTTTTCTTAGCCCAGCACTTACATAAAATAAAGTATAATGTGCATAATATTTAAGCCTCGATCAAATAATCATAAAGTTCAAATATTTCAGTGATCATCCAAATTATGCAAGTATGCTCAAGCATTTCTTAAGTAGGTCACTAGTTCCAAATCATGTACTGCCATAAAATAATTAAGAGATTTATAATATTACATACATTTAAAAAAAAGAAAAGGAAGAAACTGAAACAATATAAACTATAACAAAACAATAATCTGTAATAAAGGGTCATTATTTGAAACTGTGGAAAGCTATAAATCAAGTTTAAAAAAAGATTTAAAGGATTGTTATAACATTAGTGTTGGACAATTAATACAGAAACGTACCATACATCAAGTTTTCTCTTTTCTGATTAGACCTCTCTGTAAAATCTACTGCGTGAGAATTATTTTTATCCATACACAAGCATTTAATCACTTTGACGACTTCCAGCAATGCTGAAGTTATTAATTATTCATAGAAATATATTAAATGCGACATGTCATTTGCTCGGATTATTATTATTATTATTATTATTATTATTATTATTTGAAAACCTGTATAATTCAAGAATTCTACATGTAACAGTGCCTACCGTTAAGACAAGAAAAACTACTGTGGGATTATTGAAGTGTTTATTTGTTTATTTATAACTATTTTCTTTTTCTTCTTTCTCCTTCTTTGACTTCTAATTATTATTATTGTTGCTGTTATTACTATTGTTGCTATTATCATTTTTTTTATTATTATTATTTTCATTATTATTATTAATGATAATAATAATAATGATAATAATATTAACATCATCAACAACAACAGCAAAAAAACAATAATAATAATAATAACAATAATAATAATAATAATAATAATAATAATAATAATAATAATAATAATAATAATAAACCTTGTATGCACTATACCAAGGCATGGCACTTATTGCTTTGATTTTATATCCGCACATGCACATTAATGTGTTTTTAAAATATAATTATGTAATATTACTGCATATTGCTTGTACTGTACATTTTTTACTTTAAGTTTCTTTTTTCTTCTTTTTTATTTACCAATCCCCTAGAAGGGGTTTTATTTTTATAAAGTATCTAATGTATGACCACTGTAACAAAACCTTTTGATATACAGATAAATGCATTAACACTGCTTACTAAAAGTAGAGTTAGGTTTTTGCGGGGTTTGGGGATTCTGGGAGTTTGCGGGAGCTGCGGGAGCGCGTGCAGGCTTAGGTTCAGTGGTGGGGGCTGCGCGAGCTGTTTGTTTCCGCCTTTGTTTGCTAGATGGCGCTCTGTGTTCTGGGACCCTCCGACAGTGGAATAAACAGCTCCTGTTCTATTTACTGTCCCTTCGCCTTTATACAGCGCATATCCCCGTTTTTATTATGCTTCTTACTTTTTTATTATTTCAGTAGCCTGCATTTTATGCGTTAAATTATGATAAAAATATCTCTATTTAATATTTTTCCGGTTTAATAATGCATTTCTGTTAAATTGCAAATGAAAGCAATGATAGTCTATCTATTGCTATGAAAACATTGCTTTTGTGGGTCTGTTGCTTAATAAGACTTAAACTTAATTTGTTAACTTAAATTTAAATAAATCTATATAATCACTTATGTACACTTATATGATAGTGTTCTTGTGCAAAAGTTTATATGAGCAAAGCCTTAGCAAAGCTAACTTCTATTTGTATGTGCTGTAATAGTTTTAAAAACACTCGGGCTTAAACTTGAGCTAGATTCTTTTACAACATCAGTGGATTTATTCCATTAAAGGTCATGCATCTATATATTATTTAGTTTGAATTTAGGATTTCTTTCTGCGCTATATATATATATATATATATATATATATATATATATATATATATATATATATATATATATATATATCGAATTAGTACTAAGAGCAAAAAAAAAAAAACGTGTCTTTTTTTCTCGCAATAATACCTGCTTTGTTTGAGAGTATATATCTCATTACATACTATAAAGCATTGCGGAAATAAGGAGCATATTCACACGTTGTAAAAATGCATTGTGTGCTTTGAGCGCACTGAAGATATATTGCTGCACTTACACTTTCTCTAAATAGAGGCTCGGCCACATTTTGACGTTGATGAATGTGCTAAGACGTGGTGAACATTTAAAGATGTCTTTTAAATGTTCGAGCAGACAGCGGAGAGAACCATCAGCTGCTCCACTCCAATCCCATTTCCACAGCCCTTAAAGAAAACAAGGAGCTCGGAGAAGCTTACCTTCCACTTCATGTGAAATATTTAAGTGTTGGGTAGTGAAGAATAAACTAATATGTGGACTAAAATATCAACGGACAATGTTTTCTAAAATCTAGAATTTTAGGACTTAATATACTTAACCATGAAAGTTCACTAAATAATTTTTTTTTTCTTTTTTTTTCAACTTTTCTGTTGTTTTGTTATTACTTAATTATTTTATTAATTTTTATTATTGTTATTATTATTATTTATTTACCACAAATGATAATTAGGTATTATTTTCTCACTAGGTGATATTCTCACTAGGTGACTTATTATTATACCTCATTCCGTTAAGTGTATTAATCGTATTTATTTTTTTAAATAACTTTTTTTGTTTAAATAAATACATCCATCGTTACTCATTTGAGCAAAGTATGTATTTTTAGTATATGACTAAATAAAATGTTATAAAGAATAAATGCCTCTAAATTATGTGAAAAAGTGTTAACTCTGTGTTCCTGTGTGTGTGTGCGTGTGCGTGTGTGTATGTGTGTGCGTGTTTTCTCACTCCAGATGATCCAATAAACGGTTTCCCCACCTGGACCAGTGTATCCCAACTTAAGTCTTCCATTCCTACCGTAAACGAGAAAAGAGACAAAAATAATAATAAAATAAAATAAAAACAAAAACAACAAAAATTAATTAAATTAATAAAATGCATTTATTAGCGATTATAACATTAAGATGCCCTAGACAGACAACGAATGATTAAGTAACGACTGGGTGTAGCAAGATTAACTTAATCAAAACTTATTTATTGCAATAGTTGTTGAGCTCACAGTTTGCTGAGTTAAAATAAAAATTTAAGAAACAAAGAAACAGAAAGAAACAAAGAAACAGAAAGAAACAAAGAAAGATTTTTTTTGTTTGTTTGTTTAGCTTTTGTTTAAATGTGTTTGGTCATTTATATGACCAAGTTTTATTAGTCATTAAAATAATGTTTCTTTTTTTTTTCTGAAATATAAAATGTTTATAACCAAGCCGGCTAAGAGAAACAAGGCTTCCATTACAGTACTCTTTATTTCCGTAATCAAGTGTTAATAGAACTACAGAGGTAATGATCCCGATATTAATGAATTTGTAAATTAGATTTTGAATCATTGAACTGCGTCCTTCTGTTTAATTGAGTTAATTGAACTTTCGGCCTTAGAAAATACAAATAGGACATTTGCTACTGCAGGGCTTCAGAAATGTCCTCCAGCGTGGAAATGAGAGAGACCTGGGACTAGACAGAGTCTGAATCCCGGCCTGTTACACGCAGGCCTGTGAAGTTGCTTGCTGTCAGGGTAGTTAGCGATGTTCTTATATGGACGCTGGCTGCACAAACTCATCTCTTGGGGTTTTAATTAACAAGCTGTCTCAAAGCTGTAGAGAGCCATCAAACAGTTCTCCCTCACCACCAAATCCTCTTTTTCTCCTCGGCAGCCCTGCAGCCTTTCAAGCGCTTTTAGGGCTCCCAAGGCAACTTTGCCAACACGGTAACTCCAGATTACAGAGAGAGAGAGAGAGAGAGAGAGAGAGAGTGTGTGTGTGTGTGTAAGGGTAATGTTTTGTCACTTAGGCTACATAAAATTATAAACCACTGGTATCTTATTCAATGTTTCACAGTCTCACTCCATAATTCACCCTCTCACATTCTCACCTCCTCACCTCCTCACCCTCTCACCCTCTAACTCAGTCACTCATTCCTGCTCTCCGGCCTGCCTGCGTCTCAGTCGGATGTAACGCGATCACTGGGAGGGGGCAAGCTCCGGGTCTCTCTCTCTCTCTCTCTCTCTCTCTCTCACACACACACACACACACACACACACACACCGCTGTCCATGGTCCTGTGGTCTCGCGCTCAGGTGCCCGGATGCTCTTGTCAAATTAGACAGGACAAGTTTCAAATCGCCGCCATCGCTGGTATCAGGAGACTGCCAACAGTTTACAACCTTTAACAAGGTAGCCTGACAGTGCGCTGCTCTACACACACACACACACACACACACACACACACACACGCACGCACACACACACACACACACACACACACACACACACACACACACACACACACACACACACACACACACACACACACACACCTGTCACGCTGTGTAAGCGCCCACGCGCCTAAGAGGCGGAAAAGACAGTGTGAGATAGCTCAGCTCAGGTGATGGGGAATGACTGCAGCTATAATGCACTTAAACAGACTACCTACCTGTACGCAGTCTTTGTGTCACCTAAGTGATGTCACCTTCAAAGGACATAATCTTTAATTTATTTTATTACATTTTTCTTCTTTTTTTTTTACTCTTTTTTTAACGAGCATAAAAACTTTTTCACAAAATGTTTGGGAATCCTATTTATATAACAAAGTTGTATGTTCTTAGTTTAGATTTTTTTTTTCCTCTTTAAATAAATGTTTTAAGTTACCAAATGTTCCCTATCTCATCTCATATTTTTACTCTAAGTTTTAACTGTACAAGTTACATTTTCTGTACATTTTATAATTATGGCATGAATCAGTGGGACAGAATCTGGCTAGAAATCATGAGTTAAAGAGTTAGAAAAAGTTCGTATTATTAAAAAAATAATAAAATACACACATTTCATGCAAAAAGACAAGAGAAAACAAAACATAAACACACCACCATTAAAGAGACTACTCTCCTCCATGTTAGCCGTATTAAATCTAAAGCCCCGCACTACATTACAGTGTGGACCTTTTCCCTTGCTTAAATTCTTTTTTTTTTCAATGATTTATTTGCAGAAGTTTGTCTTAAATTAATGTCAAACGAAACGCAAATATTTTTTTCGTTTGTTTTTACTGAATTAGTTTGCTTGAAAATGGACAGTTTATAAATAAATAAAAATAAAAAGTACATTTCATCAACCGTGCCATTTACCAGGGCTATTACTTTCGATATAAATGTAAAGCTTTTGTTTGCTGTTTTTTCCCCCCTTATTTGTTGCTGGTCTTTCGGCAGCTAATTTTCAAAATTCAGTTTATATTTATTCATAAAAGTGCGGGGCTGTAAACATGTATTATAAAAGAAATAATTGGATGTAAAAAATAAACTTTTCCGTACATGGGAGGGAACAAAATTAAATAAAAAAAAGTTCATAATTTGCAGAGTCGAAGTTAAAATTCATTCAAGAAAAATAATTTAAAAAGTGTGTTTATTATTACAAAAGAATGTTTTTAAACGATTTGGATTCAGTTGCAGTTGAATTATTATCTCCTTGAAAACTACAGTGCGATTAAAAAGTTTATTTCGATTATTTAAAATCGGATTCGTGCGTAGATTAATGTTGTTTCTGTTTGCAAAAAAGAAGAAAAGTCTATAGCTTTATTTAAAGTCTATAACTACAGTCTATTTAATTTTGTCTATGGTTGATGGATTTTCCAGACAGCAAAGTGATTCGCTTTGTAGAATTTTGTGAACAGTTTTATTAAATATTTCGTTCCATTTTTATTCTATGTTCCAAAAGTTTGGACTTTGGGCTAAATGTTTCCACATGACTCCAGAGACTATATGCTGCTATTTCGGTCATGTGACGGATTCCCTGAGTGACAGGTTTGTTTAGAGGAAATCACTGCGTTCCCGCAGCGCCTTTCTTCACGCAGGTGGTTAGCGGCTCCTAACGCGCGTCTCTCCCGCTAAAAGTCACGCGTTTCCTCTGCTTTTCATCTTCGCGCTGACTCAGATGAAGAAGAAGAAGAAGAAGAAGAAGGGAAGAGGGAGGAGGAGACGGAGACATGGAGACTGGAAGCATGGGCATGGAGACGGTTGTTAGGGAGAAGCGAAAAACAGAGGCATCCTCTTCAGAGCGGGTATAACGATGAGAGAGTCTTTTGAAGCCTTAGGAAGAAGATGAATCTGATCACAATAAAGTAAATGAAGGAAGCCTGACGACACCATGATGATGGATCCTATACATAATCATCATCATCATCATCATCATCATCATCCTTGCTCGGTGGTCATCTCAGTGCATTTTGAAAGCAGCTTGTCTGGCCTGTACCTCCCCGGCCTCGCTAATTCAGGTCCATTGGATGGCAACAACTTAATTTGGAGCTTCGCCTTTTGGGGCGTCTCTTAATGAGGATGCGCGGGCGAGACAATAACGCGCCTGCTGCTCAGGTGGGAGCTGCACCAATGTGGTTAGGCTCCGATGAGCCCGTTAGGCTTGATGAGACTCATCTATAATGTGTGAGTGAGAAGCAGGTTGATCCCCCTCCCTCGCAGTCAATAAATCGTCATAGAAACACACACACACACATACGCACACACACCGACTACACTATAGAACTTATTATGGCCTATCACGTCATCTGTTATTCTAGCGCAACATCACAAGGCGAATAGAGAAAGCAGGGCCTGTAAGGGTTTTAGAGAGCCCTAATCTGGTTTCATTTGAAAGGGCCTCTTGTTGTTTGGAAAGGATCAGGTTTTTATCGTGTCCTCAGCCTGGGTCGCCCGCTTGGCACCCAACGTAGCAATTCCATCCTCACTGTAAAATGACAGCTTGTAATGCTCCGGTTACTCCGCGACCTCGAGTCCTTTTAGAGCTGAGACTCCTTGTGCTAGACCTTAAAGGTATATATAGCGAGCAAAAGCGCAAATGGACTTTTACAGGCGCCGTGAAAAAATGTAGAAGAGAACAGGCCTGTGGTCATTGTGCTTTGGTCTATCTAATATCTAATAACTAGCAAACCTTTTATTATTATTATTATTATTATTATTATTATTATTATTATTATTATACCAATATAAAAATGCTGTACAAAAGAAATTGTTTTATAAATAAAATTATTTAATTATTTTGGTTAAAAACTTTACATAATTTGAAGTTTGTTTAATTAAAGATACACCAGGTGCACTTTTCAAGATTAAAGACTCAAAACTTTCAAGACGTAAAAAAAAAAAAAGAAATATTTAATACTAATATTCTTTCTTTTTCTTTCCTGACTTACGTCACCACAGTGGGTTTATATAATTAAATGTATATTAATATAATTAAATAATATAAACATATAGTTTCATGATTTTATTTAAAATTACAATCTAAAGTTTATATATATATATATATATAGAACTATAGTTATTCGGGCAGAGATATTATATAGTTTCACAAGTTTATTTAGTTATTCAAAAATCACCATTTCAAAGCACCTCAGATTCAATCCGCTATGAAGACTTTATGGAGTGTAAGTATCAGACACATCTCAATATCAACTGTTCAAGGGAGCTTATTGCATATTTTGCATGCCTTCAGCATTGTTTTACAGTGTAGAAGGAAAACGAAATCTGGAAAGACTATGGAATCTATATATATATATATATATATATATATATATATATATAGTAAGGCCTGTATGTCCCGCCTCTGCTGTTAATGTTACATAAATGCCGATTTGAACATATCTCACGGTGTCTCAGTGATCCAGCAGCCGGATTCCTGACATTAATCGCTGACCCGCGCTATAATTTTCTGTGTTATGAAGACTCATATTGTTGAATATCTCAGTCCGTTCATCAACGTCAAACTAAACGGGTAAACTGGTTTGTTTGTACGATGCATCCTCACCGGTATTTATTTATTCGTGAGAGATTCGTAGAGCAGGTAATGAAAAAACACCCCGAGCTGCTATAGGCTATTGCAGTCTAGTCTGGTCTATATTTCATCTGAGAACACCTCGAAGGCTATAATGTTAATAACGGCCTCACAGAACAATCTCTCCCCATCTCCTGCACTTTTCCCCCCATTGTAATCTCCCATCATATCTTCACATTACCTAGACGGGAAGAAGTTTGCTTTGCGCTCCAAAAATCTCTCGCCAAATGTATTTGATTTCAGTGCCAGGCTTTTACTATGGGCTCTTTACGAGCTGCACTATCAGGCAGGAGGTAATTGAAAGGGCGGCATGGTCCATAGTAGCGCAGCCTAAAAGCTACCATTAAAGCGACATAAAACGAGTCTCCGTGCCAGCAGCTGCTGTCCAATACTGGCATCACCCCCAACACACACACACACACACACACCTATAAGGTAGTTAAGGCACATTAGAGAACAGACTTGTGCTGACCATGTGCTTTATGTAATTACAAATCACCATTCATCAAAAAGGAGGAAGAGACGTAGTGATAGATAGATAGATAGATAGATAGATAGATAGATAGATAGATAGATAGATAGATAGATCATGAGCTGAAATACAGTTTCAGGCGGAAGTCCTTCATTAGCTCTTGTGAACAAAAGTGCTTCTCTACAGAACTCGAATACGAATGAGTAAAAGAGTGGGACAGAGAAGACGAGAGAAAGAGAGAAGGAGTGCGTTTGAGATTTTCTTTTATTTCAGACACAATAAAACATTGATTGTTGCAGTTTGTTGACCCGTGAAATGTAAGGGTTAGATTCCCTTCAGAAGTGAGCATATAATTATGCAAATAGAGATCGGAGAGATCTGCTGAAGTGCTCAGGAGGACACGCAGAAGAGACATTCCAACTTCTCCAAGAGCTCGGCAACTTTGGGTAAAAAAAAAAAAAAAAAGAAAAAAAAGAAAAAGGAAAAAAGAAAAGAAAATGCTGTTGTAAAAGAGCACAACAGGGAGAGAGTTAGACATTGTGTGTGTGTGTGTGTGTGTGTGGATATTTTAATGCGCAGTGACGCAAGACTTTATAAAGCCGGACTCCTAAACTAATCGATTGGGTTTTTGTGTTATTTACAACTTTGTTTAGGTTCAATTAGGATCATAAATTACTCTCCTGACACACAAACATCATAAAACTGACCAATTAAGACGTTTTACTGATAGTCCATTGACCCAGGCTCATCATCATTAAGCAGTGACTAAAAGACACACAAGCTGGTAGTTAAAAACACTGCACGAAGTCTGAAACCCTGATGAAACAAGAAGGAGAAGTTCACCTGCTAACCCAGTGGAAGTCATTCTGACCGGATGCTCACGTGGAGAGCGTGTCAGTGACTTCGCCCGGATCCTATAGACTCCCGTGTGTGTGTGTCTTTAGGCGCTGGATGTTATTGGAGGAAACTTGTTGATTTGCGGCTTCATCTGATAGGCGGCGGGCTTTTGACGGACACTTCTTTTGCTTAACATTGGCCTCATTGTGGAGACGCGGCTCCTCTTTCGCGATCGAGTTGCGCAGCTGCCGTTAACGCGAGATGAGCAGCTCGGCTAGCCGGTCAGACTCGGGTTCTTTGGGAACTCGGCGAGCCACCGGAGCTCCGAGCTTTTATCGAGCTCTGCAGATCTTTATCCCCCTTCCCCCGAAGAGGTGAACTCTAACCCGGCCACTACTCGGGCTGAAAGTAAAGCCTTCACGATAAGAAGAAAAGCTGCTCCGTTGCGTCTTTATGGTTTGAGTCCATACGGCTGGGCGGTGGGTGGGTGATGTCCCAAACCACATACAGGCACTTTAAATAGTATACCTTAACAACGAGCCCACTATTTGCAGGGTTTACGATGGTAGGCCACGTCGCCTTAATGGTACTGTACTCTTCACTGTACTGTACTCTTCACTGTAATGTACTGTACTCTTCCTACACACTGTTCAGTACTGTACTCTACCTACACACTGTTCAGTACTGTACTCTACCTACACACTGTTCAGTAGGTTTCTCTGCGGGACGTTTGGACTTAAAGGTAAATTCAAATGAATAAATTAATTAATTAATAAAAAAAAATCACTTGATTTGATTCTGTAGGTTTTAGGCTATAAAATATACAGTCTGAACCATTTAACAAAACTGCACAATAATTGCAAGCTCATATCACACTGTATTAATAAAAGCGTTTATTTTGAAAATTGCAGATAGATAAAAATTAAAAGAAAATCAGTTGGTAAAAATTGTTCCCAATCTCAGAAGACAAATGAAAACATGGTGGAAATAACATGTATAATTTACACTCACATCAAAGTTTGGACAACAATTTGAAAACTTTTTCATTTTGAGTGATTTTAAAAAAACCAAGACAAATGCAAAAAAAAAAAAAAAAATCAAAAATAAAAAGAATAAAATTACAGGATGAAAAAAAAGACTGGTAATAAATCGTGTCCACTGAAAGCAAGTGGGATTTCACAAAAAGTAAAAGAGTCAAAATACGAATGGCTACGTGTAATGACTTACACATGGAACATATTTTAATTTATTTTGGTTTAAAGTTGCACTTGTTGTCTATAAACAACTCATGGCTTAACTGAATGCATTAGAAAAGGAAAAGAAAAAGTCTTATTTATTTTAAGGCAGCAATATTTAAATTCCAAAGCGCGTCCTTTCCAGTTTTTAGCTGCAACACACAACCACTTGCAAGTTTAATCCTATCTTAATAATGCTGTAGAGAAAACCCTAAAAGCAGTTTAGGCTTTAAAATGTTGACAGATTCAGTGCATTTCTCAATATATCCCCGTACCACTCATTTGTTTTGGCTAAAATTTGGTAATTTGGTCAAATTTGTTAAAATATGCAAATTGTGCTTACAAATATTCAAATAGTCTATCTTCAAAGATAAAAAAAAAAAAGAGGCAAAGTTTTTGTTAAATCAGGGTGACGTGCTGTCAGGTCTGAGCGACAGCTTAAGCCTTGACTAATACTACATTGTTCTGTTTGTCTTTTGTTTATGCTAAGAAAGTGACATTACGTGCTTTAGAGAAAGCAGTGGATGTCAGCGTGTCGTTAAATTGAGAGATGTGTATTTAAAAAAAATCATGTTGCATTTAAAAAGCAAACATTGAAAGGAACTGATTTTACAATTTAGAAATAAATAACTTTCCTTTTTCTAGCAATTGGGAAAGATCAAATTTTTTAAAACCTCCAAAATGTCATAAAAGGAGATATGACTAATAAAATCATTTTTGACATGCGGTTCCACATGAAATCCTTCTATCCGCTTTATTTATTATGTGGATATGACTGTAAAGAATTTATGAATTATTACCAAATTATTACCTGGTATTTCTAACTGAATTTGTTTCTTTCAGAAGTAGATGGTGAGAAAAAAGATACACCTGTGTCCAATTTGTAATTTTAAAAGCAAATATCTATGCAGAGCAAGTTCCTTTAGTGTTGTTGTGCTAATGCACTTGAGTCTAGAATAAATATTTTTTGGGTATGCCAGCCTAATCATCTGTGTGATCACCCTCATTAATGCAAAACTGGGAACTGGGTAAAACTAAATGGGGAAAAAAAGGGGGGGGGGGGGGTTTAGAGATACAGTGGGATAAATGATCTGTGGGTTAAATCCATGTTGTGTGTGTGCATTAGGCAAGGTCAGGACATTTAGATATACTGTGCAGTATCACCTGACATCCTCAATATGGCCACCAAACCCACATAGCAGCCAAGGGGAGGCACAAGCTGTACATATTGCTTTGATAGTTGTGTAATGCAAAAACGCTATTTTGATGTATACTTGCCAACCCCGAACTCAAAGGCATCAGACAATACAGAAGAAGGTGCCTACCGTAGGACTACCCCTTAAAAGCATTAAAAGCAACATTATTTAATAGAAAGCGGCCTGACCATGAAGGTCTGATGTTTTTCTATAAATCCTCATGTTTGGCCTTTTGGTGTGTAGTCATTACGGTCGAACCATCTTCCACTTCCTCCTTCTGCTCCTCGTTCAGCTCCTCCCCATGCTTTTCTTTTTGCTCCTCCCTCTGCTCTTCTTTGGGCTCATCCCTCCGCTCTTCTTTTGGCTCCTCCTCTACCTTTTTTACCTTCTCTTCCTTCTCTTCCTCCACATTGCCAGCATCCCCATCCTCCTCCATTTGTGCCTGGAGATGTTCATTGAAGAATTTGAAGATGGACTTGAAGCTATTCCATGAGGTCAGCTCATGCTTCTCTGTGCCTGTAAACACATGTACATACAGATTAAAGCGAACAATGTATTGTTTCTGTAATAATATAAACAGTACTGTACAGACATCTTAGCCCAATTGTTGCATGCATGTGTCCCTTCATCTTGAGCATTGATTTTTACCAGATCATTTTAATATCACATGTGATATATGCACCTAATGGTGACACGTTTCACACAGAAACCTGAAAACATGCAGGCTTGTACTTTTTGTGATATGCTAATGCATTTCTGGAGCAGTAAAAAGCTTACATTTTATACTCACTTCCACCTTTTGCTACTTGTCTGCAATTGCTATGCAATATCAGTCTTTAATACGCCTTCTCATGTCACAATATTAGCGTTGACAGAAAATGACTTTGCCAGACGTTAAGCAAACATTTCAATACGTGTCTAGCCTTCATTTAGCTTTTGCTCTTAAAGCCATTTAACAAGATATCCCCAAAAAATCCAAGTCTGTCATATTGTATGTTATATTGTGATATAAAAAACAAAACGCTCACTGCATTTTATTTAATTTACTGTCATATGCAATTAACATATCTATGTGATATATGACCTAAGGCTTTTGCACAGTATGATAGCGTGGGAAACTGAGCAAGTTTCTTTAAGATGAATTTTTTCCCTTGAAAATGTACAGCTGGACGCCAACTCAAGTTTCTTTATAGGCATGTCAATCAGTCAATTAAACAATCAAACTTAGCTGGTATCTGAAGTGCAAATCATTATAGCTTATTTCATGTAGGTTTTTAGAGATTTATCAGATTTTGGCTCCAACTACTGGAACTACTACTACAAAAAAACCTGTGCTGTATCGTGTTCTATATATCCCCTTTCTGGCTTTTCCACTTATTAAGATGTATGCGCAGTGGTGAACAATGGAAGCAGTGACCACCAGCGGAGGAGGATTGAGTGTTCTCTTTAGTGACTAAGGCACAGCTATCAACTCATCCACAGAAAGGCTCAGTTTCTGCCTTTCGCGGCAGGTTAAAGAATTCCCATGTTCAGGTCACTGGGCTCTGGAGGAGTGACATGTATACCTCAAGTCCTTAAGGTACCTCTTCACTGTGAGAACCACTATGAAGGACAGCACGCTAGGCCTTTAAGAGTCTTCATTTTTCTATCTGAAAATGAGCAATATGTCTGTTAGGGTGTTGTAATTTCAGCAGTGTGTGATGGATTTTAATGATTTTTTTTAGAACATCATGTCACTGACATTGACACACACCACAACCAGAGATTTTTTAAACTGCAACAGTACCTTTCCCTGTTATAGTGAGGACAAGCTAGATACATTTTTCTTGTCCAGTTGTTATTCTTTCCTCCGTATTACGCCGGCATTACTTGCCCGCAGGGATACAATTAAAAAGCACCTCTAAGGCCCGTGCCAAAAGAGTTCTCGAATGGCTACGATACTGACCTCCATGTTTATTAGATTGACCTTTGTCTGGCCAGTACTGATGAAGATAGCGATGGTGAGATGGGAAAAGGTGTGCGAGTGTGTGTATCGTTTTTTTCCCCCTAGCCTGGCGAGTGATCAGTGCCTCAGGTCAAGTTTACGAAACTAGCTATCAGCGAGTCACTAACTCCTGCCCAAACAATCTCTTTACCTGTGTAGGTCCTGGCACAACACACCACTGGAGGAGAAGACATCGCCTCCACTGCTCTTACTAATAATTTATACCCAATTTAAAGCACACAGCCTCCAATTGTTCTTCCTTCCCCTCCAACCAGCCCTTACTTCTCTTTCTCTCGCCTTCTCTCCCCTTCAGGAGTTATCAACGACAAGGGCTTGCTTTCTGTTACCTTGAACCAGCGATGAACTCGTGAACAGTGAAAGCCTCTCGCACTAATCCTGGCGATGGGGTCAGTAACAGTGTGTCTCCAAGCAGATATGCAAATGATCCAGGTCCGTTCAGCGACCCTGTGGGTGCTCCACCCTCTCCGGTGACATCAGCTCGTATACTGGCTTAAGAGCATGCTTCACTAATAGGCTTTTATTACACCACCGTGCTATCTCTAAATTGCCAAGTTGTATCAAATGTAAGTAGTGTATGTGTGGATTACACTTGCTCATTTAGGCACTGAAAAGGCAAGGACAAAGAGAACCAGGTGCAGTCAAGGGACAAATTAAATTAATACTATACTATTAAAAGATGCAGCCTGGCATCTGTCTCAGAGAAAGAAAGATGACGATCTCTTTGTAATTGTCCAGGAAATCTGTTTTTAGGATTTTTTTTTTTCATAAGCTGTCAGCTCTTGGAAGGTATAAATGATAAATTTCATGCTCATGAGTATAAATCAAAGTTTTAAAAAATATTATGAAATAACTGAGAGAAAGCCCATCTATGCTATCAGTAATCCAGGAAAATGATGTCAGAATATTTTATTTGATGAGACTTTCGATTAGGCTATTCTTTATTCATTAAAATATGCTGCACTTACGCAGGAGATTAATGTGGGGAAAATTGAAGATATAAGAATATTCAGATTTTTTTTCTTCTGAATAGAATATGGCATGAATGACATTGCATCCTTTAAGTAACCAATTTTTCATTACTAATTATTTATGTTAAAGAGGAGACAGGAAGATGCAAATGCGTAAGAAACAAAAAAAAATTAATGAATTAATAAAACATCTCACAAAGATAGCACACAGCATGCATTTGTAATTATAGGTGAAATGTGAAAATATAAAATTGTGTAAAATATAAAAATGTGTAAAAGTATCACCCACAAGCAAATGACAATTATGACTGCGGGTAAACTATCATCTGACAAATACAACTTCAAACCAGACAGAACACATAACAAAAAAAAATCTGCTGACTGTAATTAGTCTCCATCTTTAGCCAACCACTCAGACATGTCTTTTAACATGACTTTCATTTCATTTTAAAAACTGTTAGCTCACATTGGGAGGAATTTTGAAATGCCATAATTACACCGTTGTTGCAAAATAATGTTATATTTCATTCCAACGATTATGTCAACATAACAGTAAAACATTTTTTAAATAAAAATGAACAAAGATGAAATTGTGTCCTGAGTGTTTTATCGTGTCCTGCTTCACTATTTTAGCACTTTAACTGATCTTATGTAAAAATGTGGAACCATGAATCGCTGATCTGCTTATTAAACAAAAATACTGGTAGATGAGCTATAACAGCCGAAGAGTGTCGGGACATGACTCCATAAGGAGCTGAGCCGGTTCGAGCAGCTCCAGTAACTCAATCCATAAGGAGACATGAGAAGAAAGACACCACAGCATAGTTGTTGTTAGTGTCCGAGTTGAATTTCCGACAGCAGCGCTCTGTGATGCCATAGCATTCTGGCGTTTTCTCCATGACGGGGCAAAACAGGAAGCGGGCGCATTTGTCTCGAGGACTAATGAGGTGAAAACAGGTGCCAATGTTATCACACATTACACTAACACGCCCAACTTGGTATTGAGGACGCTACGTTACGACATACAAGATTTACCTTTATTTAATTAAATATATATAAATATAAAAAAACTCATATGCCACATCTCTCTGCCTTGCCAATGCCAGGAGCACTTATTATAATTATTACGAAGTGACAAAAGCCTGCCTTGTTTGTATTCTGTGCAATTAAATTAATGTATGAAAAACATACACAGAGATACAAGGCTGGAAATCCATAAACACACGCATGAATACAACACTTATCCATAACAGGAGGGATGTGTTGAAATGACCCCCGCGGATAATTATTGTTCTTTGAGCAAACAGCAGCAGAATTCATTACACATCCATGAACCAGAATGATTCTAGAAGAGACCATAGCAAGGTTTAGCACTTCAGAGTTTGTAACAGACAAACTGATGGTCCAACAACGTTCCAGTCCCTGAGCTTCCAGCGCTGTCTTTCTAAAGTTCCAGCAGTGTGTGTCCCCAAGTTTTTAGCAGTGTGTCTCTGAAGTTCCAGCAGTGTGTCTCTCTGAAGTTCCAGCATCGTTTCGCTCTGAAGTTCCAGCAGTGTGTATCCGTAGGTTTCTAGCACTATGTCTCTCTGATGTTCCAGCAATGTGTTTTCCTAAGCTTCCAGCAGTGCCTCTCTGAAGTTCCATCAGTGTTTGTCAATAAGCTTCCAGCAGTGTCTCTCTGAAGTTCCATCAGTGTGTCCATAATAATGTTCCTGTACTGTTTCCAGTTGTGTCTCTCTATTGTTCCAACAGTGTGTCTCTAAGCCTTCAGCACTACGTCTCCCTGATGTTTCAGCAATATGTGTCACTAGGTTTCCAGCACCATGTCTCCCTGATGTCCCACAATGTCTCCCACACCAAGCGGTGTGTCCTCTAAACTTCCAGGGAAATGTGTGTCTCTAAGCGTCCAGCACTGCATCGCTCTGAAGTTCCATCATCTCTGTACTGGTCCAGCAGTGTGCATCACTAAGCTTACAGGAGTTTGTGTCTCTGAGATTCAACAGTGTGTGTGTGTGTGTGTCTAAGGATTCTACAATACATGTCCTTGAGGTTCCAGCGCTGTGTGCGCCTGAGGTTTTTATTTGTTTGTTTTGTTTTATAATTTTACTAGCTCCCTGCTTTTTATACAATAAAGAGTTAGCCTTCAAACACACACACACACACACACACACACACACACACACACACACACACACACACACACAATCAGAAATGGACAAATGATAATCCTGATTGAAGATAAAGTATAAACTGCCTGAAAAGTAAATCAACAGTAACAGCACTGCTGCAAGTGCAACTCCAACCCAGGGGAAAAAAAAAAAAAAAAAAAGATTTCTAAATGCGTTGACTGTAATTAGCCTCCATCTGTAGCATGCCATTCAAACCTGTCTCTTAATTGATTAAACACGACTGGCATACTTCATTTAATTTTCAAAACTGTTGGCTCTCATTAGGGGGCATTTTGATATGCCATGATTACACTTCTGTCGCAAAATAATGGTATCTGATTTTAATAATTACGGAAAACAACTAAAAAAGGATCATTTATGTATGAAAAACCAAACGGTACACAGGGGAAGCCTGCATGATAAATGCTAACTTTGCTCTATGATGTGGACAAGCTCATCTTGTGGATGAGCTATGTAAGCTGAAGAGTGTCTGGACATGACTTCATAAGGAGCTGAGTCGGATCGAGCAGCCTCAGTGACACGTCCCTAAGGAGACATGAGGACAAAGACCACACACTGCATAGTTGTTGTCCCCGTTAGTGTCCGAGTGGAATTTCCAACAGCAGCGTCTAAGTGATGCCATGGCATTCTGACATTTTCTCCATTACATGCCTTGGACATGAAAAACGCAGATCGGAGTGCATTTGTTCTGAAGACTAATGAGGTGAGAACAGGTGCCGGTGTTATCACACCTCAAACGAACGCCCAACTTGGTAATGAAGAATGTAACGCTACAAGTTATGAGATGATTAATCAAATTTATTTATAATGTTTACACCCAACCATCCGACACACACACACACAAACAAGATTCTCTCTGTACTCTCAATGCCAACACCAGGAACATGTATTACAATTATTACTGTTGTGACAAAAGCCTGTCAGGTTTGTATTCTGTGCAAATAACGCATGGAAAAACATGTACACAGAGTCACAAAAACAAAGCAGGAAATCAATAAACATGCACCTACAACATAAATACCACAACTTCTTCATGAAAAAGAAAACGTGTAAGGTGGGTATGTCCCCCCCTCTCCTCACCCCCTCTTTTAATTACTTTAATTATTATTGTTCTGGGAGCAAACAGCAGCGGAACTCATCGCACCATAGATGAAAAAGATGAACGAGTTTCAAACATTTTACAGGGAGACCATATTATAGTTAGTGTTGTGTGTTCCCGAGGTTCCAGCAGTGGGTGTCCTTGAGGTTCCTGCAGTGTGTGTGTCCCAAAGGTCCCAACATAGTGTTCCTAAGTTCCCAGTAATAGTTTTGCTGAAATTTTAGTTGTATGTGTTCCTGGGAATTCGACTGTATGTGTCCCAAAGGTTCCAACAGTGTATGACCCTGAGTTTTTAAGCGTTGTGGGTCCCTAAGGGTCCACATCATGACCTTGAGTTTCCAGCACTGAGTATCCTTGAGCTGTCAGCAGGGAATGTGCCTGATGTTCAAACCTTGTGTTCCTGAGAGCCAAACAATGTGTGTCCATAAAGTTACAGCAGTGCATGTCCAGGAGTGTCTAACTGCAGTGTCTAAGTGTATATGTATACAAGTGATTAAAAAAACTGTGTCACACTTAAATGATTCAGATCATCAATTTTTAATATTAAACAAAGCTAACCTGAGTAAATACAAAATGCAGTATTAAAATGATGATATGGAGAAAAAGAGTTGATTATTTTGTCTGGAAAGGGTTAGAATGCCATTTCTAAGGCTTTGGGACTCCAGCGAACCACAGTGAGAGCCATTGTCGACAAACAGAGAAAACTGAAACGGAGAGAACAGTGGTGAACCTTCCCAGTGGTGGACAAAACTTACTTCAAGAGCATGACGACAACTCGTCCAGGAACTCATAGATTCTAAAGAACTGCAGCCTTCACTTGCCTTAGTTAGGCTCAGTGTTCATAACTCAACAATAAGAATGAGACTTGGCAAAAATGGCCTCCATGGGAGAAACATCATACCAAGTGTCAAACATGGTGGTGGTAGTGTGAGGGTCTGGTGCTGCTTTGCAGCTTTAGGACCTGGGCAACTTGCTATAATTAATTTAACCATGAATTCTGCATTTTAACCAAGCGCATTTGGGTTATGCAGCAAGACAAATGATCTAAAACATACCAGCAGTCCTCTGTCCGTCTCCAAAAAAAATAAAAAGGTTAAGGTTTTGAAGTGGCCTTAAAGAGGCCATTCATGCTCCAAAACGCTTAATTAAAACAATTCTTAAAAGAAAAGTGGGCCAAAATTACTCGATAGTGATGTTGAGACTTATTGCCTTTTTTTTAATCAACAATTTAAGCCAAAAGGTTAGAAGAGGTGTTGAACAGTCTGAGAAACATACGAGATTCACTTTATATCTAGGGTTGAACCCCAAATAGGGTTAAATTGAAAGCTAGTGCGCTATGCAGGGTTTAGGTTAGACCTTATACACAACAAGTAGTGCCCTCGATCAGGGATTAGAGGGGGATTTGGGTTGCAGTCTTGTGCTAGAACCTAGATGCCTCTCGTCCTATCATATCACTCAGTCAGGACTAACTGTTGTAACTGTTAGCAATTTTTTGTTAAAAAACAATTGCTGAATAAACTTGCGATAATTTGGTTGGATAAGGAACTTTGCAGAAAGGTAATTTAGGCCCTGTTGAGTGTGTATTTACGTATAGTATGGCATTAGGGTTATGTTTTTTCTGGGTGTGGGCCATCAGGCCATCGCTTATGTCGAACCATGCACAGTGTGTGTCTGTGAGGTTCCAGTATTGGGTGGTCTGTAAAGTTCCAGCAGTGCTCCCTGAAGTTCAGGAAATGTATGCCTGCGCTGTCCCTTGAGGGCCAACTGCAGTTTGTTTATTTGTAAGTGGCTTAACTTACAGTAAGTACAGTTATATAGAAATTAACTAGAAAGTTAATTTCGGAACATTTTGTCCAATATGAGAATTTGAGACCAGAAAATACTCCAGGCGAAAATGCCTTTGCGCGATATAGATATCCATCTTAGTGCCAATGACTTCAGTTTCAAGATATTAAGGATGTTATGATGCTGCGGTATTTTGGAAAAATGTATGGGCCTAAGAACCGCTACTCATTAGCATCACCAATTAGCAGGTAAATGTCATTTAAATATATGGTAGCGTTAAAGTTCTCTATACAAACTCCATCTAAATTAGTACCTCAATTACATACCATGTGTCACACTGCCACACGAACACACAGTAGGGGGAAAAAAGAGAACTGCATCCCTGACAATTCTGCAGAATTACAAAACATTTCAAGGCTAATTTGAGCGCTAATTTGTTGGCATGTCAAACAGCCTCAGCCCACGTTAGCATGATTAAGTTAGCCTTGTTTAAATGACTGCATATCTCAGAGATAAGCTGGAAGAAAAGCAAATGAAAGTGACGGGGAGGCCTAGAGAGCAAACAACTTCTAAGCTCCTGTGGCTAATCATCATTGTGCTAGCATATTTATGAAATAGATGAAGCAGGCCCATTGCTAGAGCTAGCTTTTTATAGAGTTTTATGTTTAGGCAGCTAGTCCAATGAGATTCGGGCACAGAGACTGCTTTAGTGCTTATACGCACATACAGTACGCATACACACGGAGCAACCCAGTATCAATTAAAAAACCCAGCTGCTTGTCTAGCACTAGAAGCTCTTTATAATAAAATAGTTGCTCCCTGAAGCTATCAGGTAAACAGCACAGAATGAATCTTTGAATGAGGCAAAGGGAATAAATAAATAAATAAATAAATAAATCACATCGTAACAGATGAAGTAAGGTTTTGCGTCGTTGTGTACAATGCGATTCAGAAACAGGCCTGAGTGCAAGCTAATTCACACAAGCTTAGCCCTGTATAATAGAATGTGTCAAGAACAAGCAATGACATGCAGCAGGTCAACTGAAAAACAAATCGCACGTGCATAGACTAAATGTGTCGACTTTCTTTGAAGAAGTTGTCAGCGCAGACGAAAGCATTAAAGCCATAACAAACCATAAATAATACTTTTTTGTCATTCTTGATGTTACTGTAAGTGTTTACTCACTGATCAATCATATTTATCACTTGTTTATATTGTGCTTATCATGCATCGAGTTTATAGGGCTGTACAGCGCACAGGCTATACACACTACCCTTTGAATGTCATGGTAACAATTCTTTGGGCATCCAGCATAAGATAATGAGCGGTATTGCATACGTTGTAGGTTATAGAAGGAAACAGGCACTGTCTGGCTCCTTCAGATAAGCCTACAGATAAACAGATGCACAAGCAGAAAAACGCATGGAATACACATCACATACACTTCCTTCTCTCGCTGTCTTGGCTACCAGCCCTTTTAGCATGCAGCTGACCTCTAACGCACAACGTGTTAACTCTGAACGGATGTCAGATAAGGTTAGAAACGAAATCTCGGCAAGTCTATCCAGAAACGCTCTAATAACCTCCACTGGGAGAGATGTCCTAAAAGTATAGCGCTTAATTAATACATAGCCATCCGTGTTAAACACCTCCACAACAGAGAGTGAACAAACACGCAGCAATTTGAAAAAAGAAAAGAGAAAAAGAGAAAAAAAAAAAAAGATGGCTCAAAATTAAGACATTTTCTATACAGCTTAAAGAAGCCTGACAAAATCATAGACCTTGGTAAGTAAGACAGAATGTTAAACAAGAACTGGAGTGCCAAGTGGGCAAATCCATAGCTGGTCAGTACATGAATAAGGGCAGAAGGCTGTGTGTGTTTACATTAGGAGTAGCAGAAGTCAAGAACAGAAGCGAGCTCTTCGGACTGAACCACGGCACATGTGTCATCCATACTGATAGTGTGTTAAACAAGCAGAAAGAATCAACTTCACAACGATAAACCATTTCTGCACGGGAGCCCGGGTTGGTGGTGTGTATATCAGATAATTTTTTAAAATGTTTTGTATAATGATATAATAATATAATAATTAGTTTATTTGCATCACTTTTAATGATCGATATTTTTACAAAGAAACTTATATACACATAACATTATGGCCATTGATAGGTGAAGTGAATAACATTGAATATCTTGTTGCAATGGCACCAGGACGTGGGTTGGACATATTAGGCAGCAAGTGAACATTTGTCTCTAAAAATTGGTGCGCTGAAATTAAGAAAAATGGCCAAGTTTAAGTATTTCAGCGACTTTTTTTTAAAAATTGTGATGTATAGATGAATACGAACATAGATGAACCTACTTAAAATGCTTCTAGGATAAAAAACTTGCGAACCAACAATAGAGTCATGGGTGGACAAATCTCAGTAATGGATGCGGGGAGTGAAGGCTGGCTTGTACAGTCCAATCCAATGGAACAGTCCAAACTGCTGAAAAAGTTAATGCTGTTCTGTTGGAAAGGTGGCAGAGCACACAGCGAATCGTAGTTTGTTGAGTATGGGTCTCCGTACCATGTCCATGCTGACCCGTGTCCACCACCAAAAATGCCTACAATGGGTAAGTGAGCATCAGAACTGGACCATGGATCAATGGAAGCAATCAAGCATGTGTGAGACGTGCTTGAAAAACAAGTCTGATCCATTAAGGCCCTCGCAACTTACTGCTGCTGATGGGATGACGGGCTGACCCCCCTGACTGACAGGCTGACCGGTGTATATGTACAGTATGTACTGTATGTGTATTTCTAAAACAGTTAGTTTTGACCAAGCAATTTGATCAAACAAGAAGCATTCCATGAGTGCTGTTATAGAGTATAACAGCACTGTTATATTTAGATATATTTCGACATATGAATGCTGCACCCTGACACCTCTCTCTGTTGAGGGTATTTGGTTTACATGAACTGGAAAGAGCTGTATACTATCAGAAAAGCAAAAATATTACGAGCTGACACACAACAGGTATGAATAAACAATCTCAGATCACTACATGACAACCTACAGTATAAAAGCAATATCATACTTAAGGTCATGCTGTTGTGCTGAATATTAGCATGACTCTGATATCATCAGCACTTGGGCTGCGCCCTCATGCCGCATCACAGCTGTGCTGATATTTAGTACAACAGAACTCCCTCTCATGTGATACTGCTTAAATTACATTTAGATCCCGACCGAGTATGGTAAAGAAAAATGCTAAAAAAATAAAATAAAATCTCCCCGGGAAGAACTGAGGAATAAAACTTGAGCGGAACAGACTTAAAAGGAGCCATCCTCTTCTGGGTGACATTTGACAGTGGGATTATAAATCAATACCCTTCAAGACTTTCAAGTCAAAACAGTCCTAAGTGTGTTGAAAGGAGCTTCAGTGCGCGCATCAAAGTCTTTATGATTACAGCAGAAGTTCTCATGTATAAATCTACAGTATCCAGGTGACATTATCGACTAAAGGAAGCGTAATCTATCTCTGAGAAGCATAATCTTTAGGGTGTCCACGTAAAACCACCCACAACACATACAAATTATATAATAAACCGAATCCTAGACTGTCTAGAATTTATAAAACAGCCATTTAAACTGCAAAAAGAAAAAAAACATTAAACATATCAAACATAAAAACCAACACACGTTGACCAGAGATTGAAAGAATTATTTACACCAAATTAATTTTTTTTTTAATATTGGTTTGAAAATAATTTACATAACATAAACATGGAAATATATAAAAATGAGTATTGTGTTTCGGGGGGGGTGGGTCAAGCGTCACATTTGGACAAAGAGGAGGCAGGTTGAACCGGCAGGTAATGTGTGATGATTCTCCCCTGTGTGTGATCACTGCAAATTTACTTAAGGATGGCTTGTTTGTCTTTTAGGGAATGCCAGTAAACAGAGAGAGACAGAAGAGAGCTCTATGTGTTTATGTTTGTGCATGTTTGTCTGCAAGTGTGAAAATGGTGAAAAGCGCTGAAAAGTAAAAATAAAGAGGCTTGAAGCATTTATTAAGCATCCCCGTCTCATGAATCTGCCTTCCCACCCACACATGCCAGGAGTGTATCATTGCGAAATTGGTGCATTTTAAAAGACGCGTCCATTTACAGCATTTGGCAGACGCCCGCATCCGGAGTGACTTAAACTTTATCTCATTACACATCTGAGCAGTTAAGGACCTTGCTCAACGGCCCAACAGTGGTGCTGGGGTTTAAACCTAGGACTTTTCGATCAGTAGTCCAATGCCTTACCCACTAAGCTAACCCTGACCTTTCCAGAACCAATTTCTAATTCTCCAAACATCTTTTTTTAAATGAAAGAATGAACATTTTAGTTGAGTGTACTAAAATTACATTATGTGCAATAACTTAATTGGAACTCAACTAATAGATTCGACTACAAGTGTAGACCCTCACTCATATTTAAGATGCATGAAAGCCCCAGGTGTAATCTGTGCCTCAGTGTTCCTCATTGTTCCAGCAGTAATAGTGCGGTGTGATCACTGACTAGCACTTTAACAGTTACCTCACTCAGTAACAGTTATGCATGTCATCCCAGCCTTAAGACTGCTCACAACCAAAGAGCCCTCCATGCTTCTCAGGTGAAAAAGCCCTATTCACTCCAGAGTGTAAGAGTTTCTTAATCTAGCCTGTGATGCCATCTTCAATTAGGGTCACTTTACGAGTGGCCCCAGGTATGCTAGGTGGCAGATGGAATGGAGTTAGTAGCAGCGGCTAATGCACAGGACCACACTTCTTACAGGCCGCTCTGACCTCGCTAGCCCCGCATTAGCGGTGTTATTTTGGAGGGGAGGTAGAGAGATAGGTCTGGAGTGGGCAGCAGGGGCGGGCGGAGCATAAATAGATCACTTAGGGGAACAAAGTGTAATTAATGGGTGGATGGAGATAAGAGGGCCTTGGCTGCTATCTGGGAATGTGCTAATGGGGTTCACATACACTCAGCACGTGCAGGGAACAACCCCTTACAGAGTGTGTGCAAATGCGTATGCCGGGAGGGAAAGCCAAGGTGTGGTGCAGACCCCGCCTGAATGTTGATATTTATGTTTTACTGAGCATATAATAGAGTATAATCAGAATGGCCACTGTTTTGTTGCTGAGAGTTTGCTTTGTATGTAGAGTGCTTTTAAACTGTAAAAAAAAAAAAAAAAAAAGTTGCATAAAATAAACATCAGATCTATCTTGTTCTGTTAAATAAAAAGGATTGTATTGAGAGTACTTTCTCTCTAAAAAAATGTCATAATTGGCATCCCTATGGAATGTTTTCAGTATACTCATGTAAAAAGTAATCTTGAAAGATTTTCTGATTTGCACGCCATTCCCAGAAACTCTATTGCCTTTAACAACGTCTTGTTTTCATGCAGGATAAATGTGAGGCTGCACACAGTATGTAAAAAGCATTTTTTTTTTAAGAACAGCACAGATTAGATGATGCTTGTGGTTGTCAGGTTTCTACAATAGCAAGCTGTAAGAAAGAAGCCCTTCCTAAAAGCATCAAAAGATGAAGCATCAGAATGTGGTTAGTCATGTATACCACAAGCATGTGGACCAAAAAAAGCACCTCATGCAGAAATATGGAGGTGCTTCACCTGGTGGTTCAGGAACATATAAAGATCACCAGTATCATAAATTCTCCTACATGACGGGATATTTGAGCTCAATACATGGTTGGCAACAACACGACTTGGCAATATGATGAGCAAAATGAATTGGAATTCTACTGAAAACCTGTTGTGTTTTTTTGGGGGGTGTTTTGTGGTTATTTAACCATCACATCAAATCATGAATAATGTTATTACATTTGGCTCTGTCGCTGGACTTCAAATGAAAGGGACATTGTTGTTTACTCATCTAAGAGGCCAGAGGAAGTGCTGCAGTCGGTTGAAGGTCAGGCGACGGTGATGGCGAGGATACTAACTGACAGGAACTTCCGGACACTGTCCTTTCTGCATGGCCCCTGCGTCAAGGGCCCGGCCAGGAGCCAGCTGGGAGGGGGGCTCTATGACCACTGGGAGGTTGTTTGAGTTGGATTTCCCCTGTTTGTTTCAGCACAGACAAGGGAAGGAGGACACTGGGGCTAAGCTACGGGATTCCCCGAGCCCACAGATTCTAAGAAATGGCCAGACGAGCTAGACGTGCACACAGATAGGTTTTTGTTATGATGAACTGGGTTTTAAATCGTTCTGACTATCATAGATCGGCTACTCTGATTGACCCTTAGAGACACTGAGTACCGGGACAAAAAGTATCTTTGACTTAAAAAAAACATTTAAAAAAACACCTTAATGGGATAGGAACACAAGCAAACTTTTACGTACTTGGTGTTATTTTGCTTCTGACCTACGTCTGACCCCTGAAAAAGTCCAGCTGTGCTATGATAGCAGTGTAGAGTGAGGATGAGACTGCAATTTGTCAGGCGGTAGAATGAAAGAAAGAAGCAACATAAGGAAGAAAAAGTGTCTTCAAAGGAGAAGAGGGAAAAGAAAGTTCTCAGCAGTTCAAGACTTTTATTTGGCCTTGGATTGTCTGCAGAGAGCTGATGACAGGAGAGATGGAGGTTGAGAGAAGGACTAAAAAAAGAAAGAAAGATATCTCAAAATGGCAAGGTGAGAGATAACTAGCTGGACAAAAGCAAGCGCAGAATACATTTCTGTGTGTAGTGTCAGACATTATTGCCATACCGTCCCCAGGTTTGGGGTTATTTATATCTATAGGATTTAAATATTTGTTGCACATAATAAAATACAATACAACAAATTATTTGTGATCATAACTTTGGGTTTGCATCTTTGTTTCTGCTTATGCTGCACTCTCAGAGTTTGCTGTTAATTCGTTTTTTTTTTATTTTTAATAAAGACATAACCGCCTAACTTCTGTTATTCTGGAATTATTTCAATTTTCCACACGTCTTCCGCTTTGCTCACTTAAGTTTGTCCTCCTTTTGTCATTTTAAAATTTTGTGGACATCACATATCTCAAAAGGTGCTAGCATTATATGAGAAATTATTTTCTGAAAAGAACTTTGTTGACAGAAACTCAACATGCTCCTGATCTGATCCTCATCCTGATCTTTAACTAAGTCATGTTTTGTTGACTCTGAACCCACAGATTGTTATTAGTTACAGATTGAAAAATGTCCAAATGTAAAAGGTAAAGATACAAAAGGCATGGCAAAACAAACAAACAGCAACAAACCAAATGGAGTGATGCATAAGGCTTTCTAAAAATATCCCACCAAAAAAAAAAAAAAAAAGCAGCCAGGTGGTCAGTTCACGGATGGTAATTTCGTCGAACATAATTAGCAGGGGATGAAAGTTCAGTGCAAACAGCGTGCCCACACATTAACTCAGCAAACAAACACCAAATCCTGGCATCTAAAAAGAGCAGATTTCTAGTGTAAAGATAAAAACCAAGTGTAGGAAGAGTTAACCTTGTGATAGGCTGCCTCACCCCCAGAGTTATGCATTTTTCATGCCATGTGAGTCAGAGACAGAATAATTATCACTCAACTCTCCCTGCAGATGAGACAGAAGATGAACTGAGATGTAGGTTCACCTCAGACGTAACACAGAAGTGAACTTGAGTGAGGCTAATTTAGTGCAGTAGCTTCCAGGCAAGGTCTCCTGTCTTGAGTTCCACAACTATACTGACCTTAAAAAGAGGCACATCTCAATCCGTCCTTGCTGTGAGGGCAAAAACACACACAAATCCCATCTTTATTTGATTCTGTAGATCTGTATCTGACAAGGTCAGCTGACATCTGACACGCGCACCCGTCTAAATACAAACCCACACCTGTGTAGGACACACAAATGTAACAACTCACCGTGACCCTGTAAGCCAGGTACAATTAATCAAAATTAAATTGACGATCTAGATCTCGGCTGGGGCAAGATTACAAGGATAGGTTGTGTATGTGACGGGTCTGTGTATGTGCGTGTGAGAGACAGAGGTTAGGGTCAGGAGACTCTCTCAATCCTGCGCTATTGACTGCAGAGGTGAGAGTCGGCGAAGGGAGCGGCAAATAGAATAAAATGATCGATATGTTTTCACCTGTCAGGAGGGAGAGAGCACTTAAAGGGGAGCAAACTTTCACCCCACAGCATATCATATTGATCAAAGGATGTAAAACCAAGCCAAAGGCTGCATGGCTACCGACCCATATGAAAAAAACTACGGGAGATAACGTTGATCTCTGATAGTGAAAGTTTTTTATTTTCAATGGCGTTACACCACAAACATGACATTTTGTTGAAAAATGTTAGATTTATGCTTAAGGCACTACACTTAGGGTGAACACCTAATATGTAAACTGAACTAAAGTCTAATTAAAAAAGTAACAGAAAATAAATGCAATGCTTCTGTCTAAGGAACCAATCATGGCAGAAATTTTATAGAAAAAAAAAAAAATCTACAACCCAGTGGCGTGTGATGCATTTATCACCCAATAGGATTGTCCTGAAATGTTTTATTTCTTTTACACCAAAACGTAATGTACATTATAGCAAATGCAATATAGTGCAAACATTCCTGTTATCAGTTATCTTACACCAGCTATGAACAGTTGTTTCTTCTTCTCCATCTCTGAAAATCCATAATGTAGGGAAACCTACTGACAGTTACATACTGCTGAAACTAAAGAATCCATCCAAAAAATATTATATGAAATGAAACTACATTTTGACTTTTTGCTTTTCCGGTCTGTGTGAATGGATTGTTACTATAGAAACGCTAACATACAACTTATTAATTTAATATGAATTACAATGGGTATTGCGGTTAGAGCTGCTGTTATAGCAATCAGTTGTGAGAAGCATGGCATCACATGTTATAATAGCACATTACGGAATCTTATCAGATTTTTTTTTCCCAGCCAACACGGAAGAAAAAAAAATCTGCAAGTTGATCTGAGCAGCATTGGATTCAAAATATTCTCTACATCTAGTCAGATAAAACAGGCAGGTTCAAGGGTTCAGGTTTTAAGTGGCTTGGTTTTTTTTTATATGCAGAAAGAAATAATTTTGCCATTGTGTGTGAGAGTTCTGCTGCACTTAATGAACACGTGTGGTCCACCTTTTAATTTCTAGTGAGGTAATGATCCATTACTCATTAGCGCAACGTCAGCTTGCGTTGGAACCATCTGAAGGTGATAACACTATTACGAGTTATCACCAAGTATAATGAGAGACCGAGAGAGCATGAGAGATGCTGTTTAAAGTGTGGGTGGAGAGAGAGACTCCCAGTCATAAATCATGAACAGAACGAAGGGAGAATTTTTACACCGATAAATTATGTCTGAGAGTTCAAACATCTTTTTATCTGCACTGAGCTGCTAAGTGATACGATTTCATGTATTATGGGTGCCGGTGCATCCTTTCTCCATGAAAACCCATTGCGATTCAGCAAGTGGACTCACTTTCATCTGAAACGCCTAACATAACATCCCTCCCATGCTTCTCCTCGAGGCTTAAATGCCTCGTTAATCCCTCCCTCTCCTCAACATCACCCATGGCTATCAATCCTTGTCCAAAATGGTCAATTCTCTCGAGTTTTATTACTACCCGTCCTTGGTTATTGGGCTGCTGGCGCGATTTAAATCCTTGTTTCATTCCACGTCTTTACAGCGCTGACCCCAAGAGCCTCAGTAACTCCATACCAGGTTCGTTTGAAGTTCTAAAATGTTATGACGGTACTGCGCGCCCGCACTGGTTTATAGATGATATATTTGATCAAGTGGGTCTACATACTGATGCATTTGAAACTTTACTCCAAAAGCCTTTCAGTAAGTTGCCAGAGGGTTGGACTGCTGTGATGGCTGGAAGTGCCAGATTACAGTATAACCATGAAAAGCCACACACATTCTCAATTGCTTGTTGGACTTTGGGAGGAAAGTGATATAGTATGTTTGTTGTTTGGAAAAAGATAGGACATATTTTGCTTTAACTCAACAGCTTCGTCATTGTGTCCCTGACCACAGCTACAAGACTAATTGCTTGTCATAGCCTTCATGTCACTGATTAATGAGGAATGGTCAAGTGTCTTACCTAAGAGAGTTAAACAAAACTACCAAAATTCAACAGGGCTTTATATTTTCTCCAAACATTATGGATTTGACATTTCAAGAACTCATTGAACAATTCAAAAACATATATATAGATAAAAAAAAAAACTTCCATGTTTTAGCAATGAAAATTGCTAAAAGCGCTATACAAATAAATAAATTGTTAAGTGCAAACCTGTTCTGTATAATTTTTCTGCACATTGTCCTGACCTACTTAATCAAAATTTATTCATCCATGCCTCAGTATACAGCCCTTCTTCTCCCCTCCTATACCCTGTATGATAAGGCAACTTATCCAACCGTTCTTTCTTTCTTTTTTTCATTTAACACATTAATTCAGACTGTGCTCTTCCCGCAAACTGTTAGAGCTTGCACATATTTCTTTTGCTGTCTCAGAGGACGGAAAAGTGATCTCGCACTTCTATCAACCATGTCGTGTGTATTTTTTATCTGATGCGAACGCTTTGCTTCTCCCTTGAGCAGGAACAAGCACAGCCAGATGACGGAGAGAGGGCTACAGAAGGTCTTGCTCTGCCTTCTTTTAATTCCCTACTCTCCCTCGACTCTCCTACCCCTGACTGAAACCGCACTGAGCATACAAAAACAATACAAGATTTTCACGTTTGCAATTGTTTTTATTATTAAAAATAATTTAAAAAGGAGAAAAAAAAACAGTCGTTAGCAATTCCAACCAGTCCATAGCAATATATTTTAATGCCACTGACTGATTCACTTTAATAGAAGACTTTGCCAGTGAATAATAAAAAGAATTGTGTAAAAAATTATAGGCAAAGATGTTAAAACTCACACCATGGGCCTACTTAAAGTAATTTACTCAAAATGACAGTTAATAATTCTTTCTTCCTTTCCATACGCACCTATTACAATTACTGCTATTTCATGAGACCACAATTAGCAGACAACCTTTTCAAAACCCTGTGTAATAAAATAGGGAAAAACTACATTTACCAAAAAAAAAAAAAAAAAGCAAAGCAGCTTTGAGAATTTTTCCTATTGTCCTTTTCTATTATAGCTACCCTTAAATGGCATTATACTGAAGGGTATGGGATATGACTGACCTTAGAGGAACACTAAAACAGCTGAGCTTGGGATGATCTTTTGCACTTCTCATTTTGATTTATATAGAGCACTTTACCCTCCCTATCATAACTAAGAGAGTGATGGAGTCATCTAATAGCAGACAGGAGAAGTGTAAAAGCTAAATAAAAGTTTATAAATGTTAGCTCGTAATAGCAAAGTATTGATTTCTTCTGTCTTCTTTATGGAGGTCTGGCTTGGGCTTGATGGTGGGGGAAAGATTTTTTAGATAAAATGCGAGGATGATGCTTTTATAGGAAAGTGCATCACAATTCTCTGAGTGTATGAGTGTGTGTGTGTATACTAAATGGTATGTTAGGAAATAACGGTCACTCTTGCTCATAAAGGAAAAAGGGATGTCTTCGTATTCTCGCTAACAACAATTAAATAAGTGTGAAGACTTATACTTCGATATTGAGCTGATCCTTATTATAAATATAGACCAAATAAGGGTGTAAATTAAATAGCCACCAAGCTAAAATCTGATGAGTGCTGGCGAGCTAAATAAATGGCTTTTGCCATTTTCTTGCCTTTAAGACAAGGACAAAAAGTTAACTGCTGGAGCTGATGAAAAAGAGAGAGTAAGAAAGTGGAATGTTTACGACCTTGCATGGCTACTTCCTGCGTCATGTCAGCAATTGTAAGAGATAAGAGAGACAAAAGAAGAGCTTAAAACATGGGAGTACCCTAATCACGTGCTTTCGTTCTTGTCTACTAGCATGTGTTTTTGTACCCTCGCAAAGATGAATTGATCTATGCCCACCAGCCACATTATGTCTGTCTGAGACAGGGGATGACTTGAAAGTTCTAGGCACTGATGCTGGAACTCTAGGTCCCATGTGTCCTGAGGCCATGGGTGGACAGGTGTTCAGCACGTGCACCTGTTCACCTGCGCAGTAACACACATGAGCTGTCAAAAGTGGCCCAGCCCAAGCTGACCCTAGTGGCCCGAGCACTCCTGTGCCATTCAAACATGACCTGTTGTCATAAAGCTGGACAGCTTGGGCTGACATGACACGCGACATGACACAGTCTATCAGTGCAGGTCAGAGAGCTTTCTAATGTAGATTTACAGACCAAATAACACGAACCCGTTGGGGAACAACTCACAAGAATGTGTTGGTTTGTTCAAATTCTTATTTACAATCTGCCAGCTGAAAGTAGCACTCAGTAAGTAGGAGAGATACTTAAGAGAGGTCTTGAGTGGCTGTGCACTGAGCTGCATGGACAGCAGATTTGCTCCACATGCTAGCCTGAGCAATTATCAAAGCCAATCATGACCACACATGGGAACCTGGAAGCCTTCCCAACCACAGTGTCGGAGATGGTGAGGGAGGCCAGGCATTCATATAACGCATATCTAAAAACATCAGAATGATATATGATGTATAAATGTCACTTTAAAGTAGCGCAATGTCAAAACGTGTCAGTGCTCAACAGCTCATACCTGAGCACTCACGTTGGCTTGGTATCTTGACTTTCTGAGTACGACGCATCCTGGTTTTCCCAACCGCTCTGCCTACTCCGCTGCGCTGCCCTCGACCCCATGAACGCTGGCAGAGCCTTGTCGGTTGGGGCTAAAAAAAGGCCCGGTGAGAGGAACAGACACAGAGTCTGCATTACCCAACTAATCCCATTAAATCAATGGCTGTGCCAAGAGACAGGGTCAGCCAGAGTGCCACGTCACTCACCCACACCTTTGGCACTGACCGGACCCCGCACAGGAAGGGGGAGTGGGGGTGAGGGTGGAGACAACTGACCTGAGCCCAGGTTGGAGTGGACGAGAATGCGGGCCACCTGCCGAGTGCTGGGTCTGATAGTAGTGAGGGCACTGTGAGCTGGGATCCATTGCAGCAGGCTTTCAGTATGCGAGGGTGTTGGTTTAATGTGTTTACAGCAGATTGCTAGGGTCAACCACAGGGTGAGGCACAACAGGAGTGGCCATGTGTCAGTCAGTAAAGCACAGTGAACGATACACACACCCACACAGCCTACCAACTCTTATTCACACACTCATCTCCAGTCTGACACCGGCATCTATACGCACAGCTTAACTTCTACTTTGACCCCAATCTTAAGCAGTCTCGTCCATTACGATGATGTAATGCCTAAAGTAATTTCAATGACAGTTACGAGTCATCATCGCAGAGTCAAAGCTCTTGCTCAACTTGAGTCGCATTTGTCCGTCCTCGCAGGTGCAGATTCAGGACAAGTCGCTGGCCAGGCCGCAAATAAAACCTCTCGTATAGGAAATTAGCCAAGCGTAAGTAATTGCATTAGTGATGCAGGTAACACATACCTCACTTCCAGGGCAAGGGTTCTATTATCTGATGGGGCGTGTCCTTAACCACCCCTTAAATGGAGACAACTGTTAAAGTGGGTCGCTTAAGACCACTTTGCATTTAATATGGGTTGAAAGGAATTTAATTAGTGCGCAGGCAAGGATTTTGTGGATAATCCAATCTGGACTGTGTAAGTTGTGGGATTTTGGTAAGACCCGAGTAAGGAAGGGAGGGAAGACAGAAAATAGACAGGTTCAGCTCGTATAATCACTGTTCTTGACCCCGTTTACCTATTTAATAGTCCTGATTATCAAACAAAAGTAAAGAGAAGAATACTTTGCTAATCCTTGGATATGTATAAATACTGTTTTTTTTTAAAAAGAAAGAAGAAATCCTGGCGAATAATTACAAAATCAATTAATCGATCCTATCACCTATTCATCCCTGTCTTTTCTCTACCTTCTCCTTTGAAAGCATCCGAAAAGATAAGAGTGAGCACGCTCATCTTTTGGCTCATACGCCTCTGAGCCAGATGGTGTGTGTCTTAAAGCTTGGATGCCTCGCCAGTTTCAGAGTTTCGTCTAATTCTCAGTATTACACGACCATACAAAATAAATGCATTGTTTAACAAGAGTAATTATGAACAAATTTCAGAATTGCTCTAATAACAGAAATGTCTGAAAAACCTTTAAATGTAGGCTGAAATAAACCGAGACTGTAAAGAAGTCATGATTGACAAGGTAGAAACATCAGAACACTAAAACTATTCATCGAATCAGATTCTCATCATGTCTCCGGGAACTCATTACCAGAAGAATCAATACACGACATTCATTTACATCAACGTGTTTACACACTGGACACATTCCTCCACTGCTGGATACCTGAGCTCACAATGAGAGACGACTAAATTCAATCATGCAGAAAAGACACACAATTAAATGATCAGGTAAATACACACACACACACAGACATACACACGCATGCACGCAGACGAATGTCCATCTTACTATCCTTCTGAGGTCTTCACTTGACATAATTATTAATGCAGCCAATTAATGCCTTATACACGTAGACCTAACCTTAACTTTGTGAATTAAAAATACGGCTCTTTTCATTTTTTAAATTAAAGGTGCAGCTTGTCCACCTTCCCACACAGAATTCCAACATTGAACTGTTCCTATTCTTTTTGGACTCATTTGGCCTCAACACACACACACACGTGTTAAAATACAAAATAAAAAATAAAGTGTAAGAGATTTATAAAATTTAAATTTATACCTAAATTCATACCATGCAATATAAATTTAGTGTTAAGTAAACAAAAATAAGGAGTAAATGTGTGTGTAATCCACTTTCAGCGGAGTGTGTACATGCCAGAGAGCCTGGTGCTTTGGCAGGGCAGATGAAGATATCAAAGTGGGGGAGAGGGAGCAGACTGTGCATGCTGAGGAGGCATGGGAGGAAGACAGAGAGAGGGTGGAAGGGAGGGAGAGAGAGAGAGAGAGAGAGAAAACGAGTGTGTAATAGAAGTAGTAAGTGATTAAACAAAAAGAAAGATGAGAAAAGAAAAGAAAGAGAGAGAGAGTGCGAAATAGCGAGTAAAGCACAAGTCAAGCTCTGGCTGCTTCCCGAGCATCTCACTGTGCAAACAGGGCACGGTTTAAAGGCACACGTCGCACCCGGGGATTTCTTCCACTTTGACGACTTCTCACTCGCGGAAAGAACTTGAATCATGCAAAGGAGACCCGCTGATAGCGCCTGAACCCGAAGCAGGCGCAAATCCTGTCGTGATGTGATCAATTTTTAATTTCTCTGCTGTTTTTTTCCCCCCTCTTTTTTATGTTTGTCAGCACTGTCAGGGATGGGCTCTGCCACGGGGAAAACAAGGCAATGGAGCTCTTGCATACAAAGCACACACGTGCATGTGTACACATCTCACACCCTACACACATTCGAAAATACATTTCAGCTAGCTTAGAAATCTGACTCTGACACGGAAAAACAGTGATACTGGATGCAGAAGCAGTGGGACATAAAGAGAAGTCCAGAAGTGCAGTAACTAGATTGGGACGATGAAGGAACAAACCCCAATAAAAATATTAGTGCTGAGGTCAAGGTCCATGTACTGTAGGAATTTCCTGAGAGTGGAAAGAATATAATGGGAGGCCTCAGCGATGGGGATGTTAACACTTTTATTACAGGCTGTCAACACTCACATATACACACACACGCACACACATACACAAATAATAATAATAAAAAACTAAAAAAAGACAATACATCTGCCGAAAATGAAAACAGCAATCTTCTATATTTCAAACATTCTAAAAATATGCCTATATAAGGTATGTCTATAATAATGGGACAAATTCTAGCTATTATTGGAGAGAATTTTATAGAACAATCTATATAAATCAATCTATCCTGATGGGAGTGGTTTCTTACAAAACAACCCCGCCCATATTCACAGAACCCAATGGCTTATGGAATGGTTTGATGAGGACAAATGTGATAATGTGCCATGACCTTCACAGTCAGCAGATCTCAACCTAAGTGGACACCTACTGGAGATTTTTGAGCAATGTGTTAGGCTGCATTTTTTCCCACCAGTAAACTGATTAAGGGTGCATATCTATACCAAGTTACATTTCGTGATGGCGCAAAACCTTGCATCTTTATAATATGCAAATATATAGTTAAATAATATAAACATTCTCCAAAAACAGTAAAAAAAAAAAAAAAAAAAAGTCAGATGTGTGACTCTTTTTATCAGGTCAGATGGAACAGAGGGATGCACAGATCAAATCTAAGCCCCTTCACACTGGTAGAGCTGCTACTAATCAGCTGCTGCAACCCCCCTTAAAAAAAAAAAAAAAAAAAAAAAAACTCTTTTTCCAGGAGAAGAGGCGGTCTGAGGAAAGTCGATTTCCTGCGCGGCGGTGCTTATCGTAATTGCACCGCGAGGTGGCTGGGTCCGCCGTTGGTGACATCGCCAGTGAAAACGAGCAGAAAATCTAAGTGTTCCATATCAGAGAATATTTTTTCTCTGGCTAATGTGACTTAAATACCTTGTTCCACAGTCGAGTGGGCTGGCACCTGCTGCATAGGAACCGGCCAATTACCACACAGTCGCTCTAATTTTCTGATTCAATTAGAATGCTTCAGAGCTTTGCCGTCTAATTGCAAACTACTTCACAGTTACCTCTCTGATTAATCGCTGCCCATCTGCGAGCCATCGGAAAAAAACTTGGTGGAACAAATTTGTGTATTTTAGAATGCCAGGGGACTGGAGAACCACGGCCCGGGTAGGCTGCCTGAACCCTGATCCACTGACGCACTGTGCCGAGGCAAAGCAGGGGACACTGATTCGACAGTCACACCTTTCGTTTCACAGTCAGCGACAGCCTTACTGTCGGGATGCAAACGGACAAGAAAGTAAATTCGGTTTCACATGAAGAGTTCCTCAGTGAGGTGCAAATGTGTGTAATGATTTAATTATACTGGGAAAAAAAACCTTGCATTATTAAGGAAAACAAGTCATTAAAATGTCGAGATGAATTTCACTATGTATTACATGTGTGTGCAAGTGCCTTAATTTGATAACCCTATTTCAGGCCCCCAGCTCACCTCAGATCAATATGTCTGCTTCTTTTATTGTCACTGCTATCTACTAAGCTTCTTCTAGTGACACTGTTGTACAAGGAGCAGAGGTGAAAAACCAACACACCCATAGCGATAGCGCTTTGCCCAGCCTGACCCTGCAGCCTCCTTGCTTGCACACACACACACACCCCTAGTGACATTTCCAAGGACAAGGACACTGGGGTGTTTACATAGCCTGTACATAGCATTACATCATCCCAGCAGCTGAGTTACCCCAAAACAACTTGGCATTCAGACTCAGACTCGTGCAAAAGGAGCAGACAAACCCACAAAAAAAATGCGCTTTGCTTAATTTTTCACCTCCTTTCTATAACCTTAATGAGAAAGTACAGGGGCAAAACAACGGTAAGCATATTGCATGTTATTGCCGCAGTCCTATAATGATGTATACTCCGGTGGCTGTGGGAGAATATAATTCCGATATGTCAGATCTCTGATTTGGCCACAATTTGCATGGTTATAATAGCTTATCGACTGGCTCAAGGTTAAGGGAGGCCACGGTGGCCGGCTGTAATGACTGCACGCTGCAAGTTTATTTCAAGCTGCTGGGACTCACTCACCCGAGCCCTTCCGTCAATACGCAATCTTGATAGCTTCATCTCCTTTTGAACGTCTAGGCCAACGGTGACCGCTACGATTCCTCCCCCCTGCCTTCAAAAGCCTCATGTATCACACAAACATTTCCCATACAGATCAATAGAGGTGCCATTCATTAACCCTGGAATCCGTGCAGAGCCATATTCACATATAAGCCTTATCGATCGTAATATTTGAATGCGGCCGAATGTGAAATTTTTGGACTTATAATAAAATCATAGCTTTTGGAAATTTGCTTTTGAATCAGCAGAAGAAAAAAAAAGATTCTAGAAAAAAAAAGCATCAATACTGACGAAAAAAAGAATAAAATATTTTGCGCTTAGCATGACTGTAACTGACATACAGTAAGAGAGAGAAAGAAAGCTAATGCTCCACACAAAGTACACTCTCCTGGACTCAAGGCCATGAATGGCCAGGAAATGTGGATTTACTATAGAATCCAGGATCCCTAATGATAAGGGTGAATGCTTGGAAAGCTGCGGCACTCCAGAGGAACCACAACTGTGCTTTCAGAATTCATTTTCCAATATCAGTACATTCCTGTCTAATCACAGTTAGAATTGACATCAGCTAGAAAAACCTGTATTGTTCAACTTCTGACTGCTCCTGCCGTACTAGCCTGCTTTTCCCTCAGCTGTGGGTTTTGCAGCCTGATTCTCATTACACAGGTAAATAAACAGCAGTGTGAAGCGGGCAGTCACCTGTGCAGTTCCAGTGAATGGTAGCCAGAGGCTAGCCACTCACTTTTACTTTACCTTTTTTTCCCTCCCTTGTATTTTTTTCTTGTGCCTCTGAGAGCGGGAACAACTAGCCTGTTTTTCAGCCAAGTGTGTTTTTCGGCCTGAATGTGATTACACCAGTAAACAAACAGTAGCGTAAGGCCCCTCAGTCAGTCACCTGTGCAGGTCGCTTCCTGTGGTTCCTTTAATGGTTTAATGATGAAGCATGTTTCGAGGCTTGCTCTCACTGTGGATGCAGAGAGAAAGCCATCAGGAGTCCCTGACCTGACCACTTCACTCACACACACACACACACACACACACACACACACACACACACGCACAAACCAATCTGGAGCGGTGTGGAAGAATTTATGAAAAAAAACAAAAAAACAAGAGCAGCCAAAAGAAAGTATTGTAGTCAGAGCCTGGAGCAGGAAGAATCTTCTTAAACCACTATGTACTGTAACTATGTACATGTACTCAAGTAATTATATGCAATAAGATGTGATTACAGCTGATTCTGCATCTAAACTTAACCCTGAGCTTAAACAAATGAAGGAAATGACGATGACAAGTTTTTTACATTATACAATACATTATTTTAAAATAAAAAATATTTTTAAAATGTATTATAAATTATTATTTTAACCCGATGTTTTGTAGCATCTAAACTGCAAAATTCAATCTGACAGCTCTAACAAACAGACATAACTAAACACTCGCACAACTCGGTTGTTTTATGAATAAAAGAGCATAAAGCAAAGCACTGCATTATACCATATACTATTAGTATTAAATTATATTTTTTAAGTAGGAAATGTTTACTGAATTATTATTATTAAATTACTCTGATCAGCCACAACACTAACATCACTACCAGATGAAATGAATAACAATTATATACCAGTAAACTGGTGCCAGGACAATGCGCACCCAAGGCTCGTTTATGCCAAAGTCCAGCGTCTTCGGTCCGATCCCATAGAAAAGCCAATGCAGCACAAACCATAGAAAAAGTAAATGCTGGCTGAATGGTTTTATAACACCCAAAGCATCACAACCTGCTGTATATGGGGCTTAGTTCAAGCTCATTGACTCGACCTCCAAATTCCCCAGATCCCAATCCGGTTGAGCATCCAAGGAATGCACCGGACAAACAAGACCAACCCGTGGAGATCCCATCCTGCCAACTTCCTGGTGCCAGACATAACAGCGCACCCCCAGAAGCCCTGCAGAGCCATTCCCTGAGGAGCCAGAAGGCATAAGGGGAACACACAACCTAAGTGCTTTTAATGTTAACAGCTTTAAAGTTATGATTGATCATTGTGTATATCGATTGTCTCATGCAGAAAGCTTTCACTTTTATTTAAATCCATACTGTTCACTCACCTATGACTGTTTCATTTTATTTGAAAGACATTACTCGTCCTAAATTACGCTTTAAAAAACCTTTGGTGGCCTACCGGCAGTTCTGAAGTACAGACAGCCAATCAGATCTCAGCCTTCCCACTTTGGATGCTTGCTGCTGGATGACAAATTGCATAAAACTCTGGGACCATGGAGTGAAGTGTCTAATGCTGAGTGTATCGCAGTACAGAAAAGCTACCACAACATTTATACATAGTACTAATCCACAGGTCACTATGCACTATAGGTCACATTTAAAGTGCGTTTTTATTTTGTGCTCGGTGATCCAAAGATGTCTGCAGATCCACAACGATCCTTATACTACATTTGTTTCAAATACAGAAAAATCATCACACATGGGTATCATACAAGTATCACATTTCACATACAGGACGTTATAAACACAAAGCACATGCCAGTCAGACAGTATATTCCCCTCTACTCAAAACACCATCAGCAAATTGGATTCTCGCTTACAGTACTGTAAGCGACAGGTTGAGATAAGAGGTGGTCATCCCTGACAGGAAACTGATCAATTCTGCACACAGAGCAGTTAAAAACATAATTATTATCTGACCTTTGACTATGTAACAAAATTCACATTATCAGTGCTGGGACCTGACCTTAGACTTCTTTAAATGGGAAAGTATTGATTGTCTGTGCACTGCAGACAAACACCTCACACAGCATGTCTGCGACAGCACACGGAGATGAGAGACAAGCTGACGGAGAGCTGGAGCCTTGGCAATTAAACACACACACACATACACACATACACACACACACACACACACACACACACACACACACACACACACACACACACACACACACACACACACACACACACCTGGGAGAAGTTCACTGCGTGAGCCAACAATGGACTGAACATGTCTGAGTGAATTAATCACAACCTGAGTGTGTGAGTGAGAGTGAATGTGTTTTGTGCCAAGGCAGCTACAGTGTTCAGGTGATGTACAGGCCTTAGTGGACTTATTTATTAGGTACATAACTAAACGTTACACACTGTAGGTAGTCATTTTGCATCTGGCTTTAACAAATAGACCAAGGCTTAATTTTAAGACTTTATTTTAAATCCATATATCATACTTGATATTAAAAAATATTAGATTTTCAGACAAATCTGCTAAAATTCACTCCTTACTCTGCGTATATGTTCTCATTGTATTTTAATCCATATTGGAAAGTGCTGATAATTTGTAATCAAAACACATGTGCCTAATTTAGACTTTGGTTTTTAATCTAAATGGTAAACAAAATTAACATTACATGCTGTATATGTGAACAATATAAAAATGTGTCAATTAAACTCTTGCTTTTTTAGCCCACAGCTTGTGTTTTCCACAAATAGCAATGTATCCATTAGTATTTTTGTCTTCCCACGCTATCTCTTTCTCTTTTGACGAATTAATTTGAAATTGAAGCCTTATAAAGATATTATGAAGTGGTGGTGGCAGTGGGGGCAGGGAGGGGACACCAAAGATGAAACAACAACAACAACAACAACAGAATATGAAAGAAAATCATGGGAATGAGGGAGGAGTGGCCCTGGGCCATGAGGTCAGTTCAGAGCTAAGGCTGTTCAGGCTGCCACAGGCACTGAGCTGGAACTAAGTGAGGCCAAGCAACCGCAGGCTTGGACGCCAGCCAGAGGCAGGCGTTCCTCAGGGGGCTATATCAAGCCCCTTCACTTTCTGCTGCTCGCACACTAATGTTTTCATCAGCACCAAAACAGAGAGCAAAAGGGAGATACCCCCAAAAACTCCCCCACTCAGCCTCACACACTACAAGCGAAAAGAAACAGAGATGCAGTTATGTTACTGCATACATTACACACATTTTAGCCGAGCCACCCTGAAAGAGACGGGGGTTAAATAGAGACACAATGGGGCCGAGAGCCACTGCTTTGGGGTGATGACTGAGAGACAAAGGAGGCCTGTCAGGCAGGCCAGACAGCTGTGATCTGGGTGTCAAACTGCCTCCTCAAGCCACCATCTGCTGACACTGCCAGATGACACAGAAAATAGGATTACAGTAACAGGGCAGAAGAGAAGCTGATGACCTAAACACTGTAATATCATTTTCTAGGAAAGAAACAACCCAGGCCAGGATAAAGAGCAAGCGGATCAGAGAGGTCAGAAAGGCCTTGATGATGCTGTGCGCTAATCTACTGAACAGCTCAGGAGAACATTTACCTAGGGCTTAGGACGTAGAGATCTAATGAGAGGTTTCATAATGTGTGCACAGAAGCGAACTGGGTTTGCAACACCACCACAATATCACAGTAACCTTCAAGATCTGTTGGTTCAGGAATACAGTATTTATCACAAAAGATAGCTGATTAACTCATTTTAAGGCAACACCCTTTTTCCAAAAAGATTCTTACATAGCACTGTGGATTACAAAATGTACAGCTACTATTACTTGACAAAAATCTTAATACACAAAAAGAGCAATGCAACATAATTCACATTAACATATGTCAGTTTTGGGGGAAGCCACACCCAGAGGAGTGTAAGAGCTAAGCTGCGTTTGTGTCAGAGGGCAAACAATGTGAGAGCCCTCTGTAAGTCAGGAAGACATGAGCCAGCTTCAGCAGTCCTCATGAAGACTCGACCAGGAAGAAAGCGGCACCCTGACACCACTGCCAATCCCAATCTGTCCCAATCCAGACAGCAGGAGCATAACTGACATGTGACTGCAAGCGGCACCTCTGGGTCGAAAGGTTAGTGTAGATCTCCACAAATCTCCACAGGCATGGCATCAAATTAGGGCTGGGGGGAGGCGTGCCCTACAACCTTAACCCGATAAGACCCTTGAAATCTTCTGCTCTGACCTAGACATGACTCCTTCATCTGCGGCGTTAGCTACGATAATTAATGGCTGATAGGTGCTTGCTGAGATTCGTTCTGATGCTTCCTCGGCTATTGGAATGATGGCTGGCGCCAGGCTCATCTACCCAGCTGTGGGTAGAAAGGACTGATGGAGCCATGAGCTCTGAAGTCTTTGTCTTTCACGTCTGTAATGACCATGGGTGGTATAGGTGATGAAGCCACAAACATCAAGTGGAATTTGTGTCCAGCCCAAGCCAAAGAAAAGGATGATTAAAATGGAACTTTGGCATTTACATTGACCTACTTAGGCTTTTTAAACGGTACTCAAGAGGTTGATTTGAGTGCTGGGACACCTAGAGGGCACTCTGGAGTCTGGTAAATACCAATACATTCTCCTCATCCGGTACAGAATTAAATACATGGTCCCTACATTTGGCATTCCACTGTTCTTATCCATTTTCCAAAACCTGAACGCTCCAGAGATCTCCGAGATAAACCTGCATGTTAAATAGAAGTAGTTGTGCCTTGTCCAGCTTGGGAGGCCTACTGCTTGCGGGTGCGTGTGTGTGTGCATATGTGTGTGTGGACAGACAGCAACTGCCCTGTTGATTAGATAAGTCCTAAAATCACTCAACCACAAGCAGGGAAAGCTGTGTTTTCCACTCGCTCCCTGTGTGCTGCTCCAAGAGAGAGGTGATAAGGTTGACCGTTTTGGGGTCACTACGATTAGGCGACTACATAGACCACATTCCTGCCTGCCTGGATGATACACAAACGCTTCAGCGTGTCTCACACTGACAGGTGTGTCTGAGCAAAGCTTCTTCTGCCATAAGATACCCTGTAGATGAGCAAAGAAAAAGATAACCACGCGTTGGATATGCCCCGTTTGAATCAGGTGCCACCTCTAAATACTCGGAGCACACAGACAAACGGGTTTAGAGACAAGGGCAATTACCATCACATGTGAGGATGCTCAGGCCTCTCCACAATCATAGGGTGATGGTGGAGAGGAGGCACCTGGCATGGCAGCAGGCTCAGTGCACTAGATGGGCGCTAAGAGAACGGAGAGGGTCCAGAATCAGGAGTATTAGCGTCATGGATCTTGTTATGCTGAAGCAAGTGCAATGCAGAGCTCTGAAAGCAATTTATAATTACGGCTTTCCAGGCCTCAAACAAACCTCACTTATTACCCTTCTGCTTGGCATTTTAGCTCCAGGAAATCGGCGGCTAATTGTGATATTTCCCTAATACGCAGCGCACACGGGTTGTCACAAGCTGTTTGCTCCTCGTGCCGTCGACTTGTAATAAAGTTTTTATCTGTCAGCCCAGGGAGTGTGGGAAATGAGCCAAGGTCACCGTCGTGCTCTCCAACATGACGGCAAAAAATATATTCGCTCAACTTTGTTTACATAATTATATAAATAATATCCCTATTTTCCGGCAAAAAAAGGAAAACAAATAAATATTTTAATTTTGAGGCTGATTATAAACTCAAGGACCTTCAAGGATGTTTGCTTTCTAATCATCTTCTGCAATTATGTACATTGCCTAATATATTCTCAAAGCATTCTTGTTCATTCATTTATTTATTTATTTGTTTGTTTATTTATTTAATTCTTCTTTTTTTTTGCCTTGGTCTGTTTTCTCCAACAATCACTATAAATGTGCATTTCATTAAATCATAATTGTGAGAAAAAGAAACACAGAGGAAAGGGGTAAGGCTGTTAAAACTGCGCGCACACACACACACACACACACACACACGCACATGCACACAAAGAGTTTAAATTTAATGACTAAACAGCATCAGTGAGAAAGTAAAAATAAAAAATAAGATCACAACATAACACAGGATGACACATGCGACCCTAATTAATTGATTAGTGTTTTCTAATGGAGTATTCTATTATGAGTATTACCGCTGCTTTGATCGTAATTATCCTGACTCCCACAGTTCTTTCAACCTGCGAGCAGACAAGCCAACTTCTCGCCCTTATCAAGAGCTGTCAAAGAAAAGTGCCCCATTAGTCTGCCAGTGTAATAAACTGGCTGCATGAGAAACATTCACAGGGCTTCTCTTTTGTGTCTCTCTGTGCGTGCATGATAAAGGGGAGTCTTGCAGGACGAGAGGGGGAAAAAAATGGAAATATAATAACAGCGAGCATCCTCGTCCTTAGACGAAGCCCTGTCAGAGCCAAGCGAGTGTATGTTGACTGCTGCGCTTCTCCGCGTGGCAGGACGTTCCTAAGTGAGCTGTTTATTAGTATTGATGGGCAGTCGGGGACAGGCTGATGCTGATGCTATTCTCCTCCCACACTGTGGCTTGCAATACTTAGTGTGCTAGCCAAGTGTCTGGCGAAGCTTGCTAATGCTAACAGCACCTGACTGGGATGTTTCGGGGCTGTGTGTGGAGAGGTGGGAGGTGGACATGGGATTATGTGCGAGCAGCTTTTAAATAAACAGCAGCTAACAGACAGCTGACTGGATGAAAGATGACTTGATGTGGAGCTACTGTAGACGCGGTTTGTTAGACAAGCAGTGCAAAATGACATGCCAAGTGTGGGTTGTGATGAGAATAAAACGACAATGATTATGTTTTAGGCCAGCATCACACTTGATTTGAGTTATGCGTACAATGAACACAAGCTGACAGCAGTACTGAATATTTACAGACCTCCATAAAGAAGCCTGGACTAAAAAAAAAAAAAAAAAGGTTGCATTTTTAACACATGCTTCACACAAACTGTATTTGCACAAAACTCATGCACTGGTGAAACACAGTCCTGCAGGAAGAGCATTTCCCCCATCAGTGTTCCAGTGTCTACTGGATCCTGAACTCCGCTTATTGTACAGTACAGTACGCGTGATGTTTCGCATGTTTTCACTGTGTCTGTGTGGGTTTCCTGTTCTCCGGTTTCCTCCCACCTCCAAAAAAAAAAAAGTGTGTGTGCGTGTGTGTGTGTGTACATGGTGCCCTGTAATGGACTGGTGTATGATTGACCTCACAATCAGTGTTCTGGAATGGTACATTTTATCTATAATTATCTTAAGCACACCGTGTTTTTTTTTTTTTTTTTCAAAGCCTCCTTTCAGGTAGTGTTTGTCCTTCTAACAGGTTTTCTTTTTAAAGCCTAGACACTAATTCTTACTCATAGGTCATACCTTTGGTGATAGAGCTATAGCCACAATCTCACAGGGCTTGTGCGTTAATTTGGCAGAGCTGTGGAAGAAAAACATTGCTCAATCTGATTATCCTACTCAGGAGTTCAGAAAAAGGCCAACAAACCGCACAGAAAACCTCCTGAAGGTAAATCACAGGCACTGATAAAGAAGTTGAAATTAAAATTAACACATACTGCAGGTTATGAAAATATATTAGGTTAAAACGTATAACATCTCTAAAGCCATTTCAATACTTTCTATGGAAAATATTCCATGGCTCAAGAAGGTGCAGGTCACTGTGTCTAAACCTGCCTGTGGCCCGAGCATGACTGTGCAGTGAAGCAGGTCAGGAGAATATTCATGTTGCTACCAGGCTTGGATTTAACATAGGCCTTTTGGGAGCCCATTGCCTGTTGACTATCCATTGACCATCATATGAACTGCACTAAGTGCTCCAGCGATGGTTAAGTAGTTCATGTAGCATTAAAGTCAAAGTGTGGGAGCATCACAGGCTAGCAGGGTGAAAAAGAGGGCATCCCTGAATAGTGTTTATTTAAAAAAAATAAAATAAAAAAAGGTACAGTTTTACAAAAGTGGAGCAAGTAGTTTAAAAAACGTAACACACCCCAAGCTCGACGGAGTTCGGGGCATTTCTGCTAAATCAGCATTCCTCACCAAAATATTATTCTTTCTGTTATAGGAACAGAGCGCTGTAATCTGAATTATAATTTGCTTTTCTTTAAGATGGACAGTCTTAAAGTGACTGAAAAAAAAAAAAAATCTGGACATTCAATAAATATAGAAATGACCCATCATGAAAATCCTATGAAATTTAACATGATCACTATTACACATGATGATGAGATGGTGAAAAAAGAAAAAAAAAATGCTTCATCTGACCTTTTATGTTGCTTAGCAACTAGTTTCCATTTAAAATTTGTAATACATAAGTGAAAAAAAATTGGCGGAGAGATAAGATGAGATCATAAGAGATAACAAAATACAACATAAAGGCACAGCTGAGGCTACTGCTACATTAGTTTAGGTAAAATGAGCTGGGTCTAGGGACTCATTATGCACTGCAACACCGAATGGATACGCACAGTCGTTATCTATGCATGGAGGCACAGACTGTGCATATTGATTTTTTTTTTTCTTTTTTGGTCATAAAAAGAGAACAAATACTCCATTCATGCCTTATAGTTGATCCCTCTTACTTGTTCCCTTTTTTGAATGGAAATAACAACACTGATGCCCGTCTCTAATGAAGCAATGCAGATAGCCAAGGGGGATCACAGACATTGATGTATCGAGGGGGAAGGAGGCAGTGGTCAATGCTGAGTAGCCTGTGATCTAGTCTTTACCAAGGCCAGGAAACGACAAGGGACATGAACCACAGAAGAGGCGCTACAGAGCCGTATGTAATCAAATGTGATTGAATGATCAAAGTGACCAGCCTTGAAACGACAGACCTGTGTCTTAGATACCGAGAAGTCTAAACACTGTCTCCAGAGGAGAAACGAGAGGAAAAAGATCAAAGATGACTTGCACGCTGACCTGGATCAGCAACAAACAGCAATAGATGTTGGGGTAAGTAGCATCCGTATTAACCACCAATGTTTTTCAATAACATGCCACAGAGAAGGTCGCATCCTTTACTGACCGTTCTCGAGTTCACAGCAAATGGCAGAAAAGATTGTTTTGTGTCCTGCTGCGAAGAAAACAAAACAGATACTTCAAAAGATGTGACATCTGCCCCTGCAAAAAGCAGACAAAATAAAATGATAAAAAAAAAATACATTACCCAAACATCAGTGTGAAATCACCAATAAATGCTGAGTCTCGGAATTATTCCCTTTCGAAAAGTACGACCAAAATCAGAACATGAGAGAGCAGGGCAAGCTTGAGAGTGATTAAGAGAAAAAGGAAGAAACAGGCAGAAAGGGAGTACCAAAAAAAGAAGAAGAAGAAAATAAGAGAAATCTCTTTTTCCAACAAAACTCCTGATACAGCTCAACGCTCAAGCGTTGCCGGTTACAGCCGAGCTTCCTTACATAAAACTGAGTGCCAAAAGGGCCAGGGACTGCCACTCATCCTGAGCAGGAGCCGGTTCAAATACATTTAGGCCCCATGTCATTTTTTTTGTGCAAGAAGAAGAGAAAATGAAGGATGTGGTGCCTTTTGATCCTTAAGATGGGAGAAAGTCAGAGTGAAATTACAGGGTGCAGAAAACTCTGTCAAACTTTCATTCAAAGCCACACATGGGACTCGTATAAAGGGCGTGAAATTGGGGAATAAAAATAACACAAGGATGTAGCACTGTGATACAATGTCAATATGTATATTTATGACAACTAGGGCTTCCCCTCTGAGTGTGCTCATGAAACAGACAGAGAAGAAAGGTAACATCACAGCAGGCAGTCTGAGGAACTTTAGGCAAACCGTTGCTGAACTTAAAATTAACATTAGGCATACGGAAAAGAGCGACTAGCAGACTTACATACACTTTACTGATTTTGATCTCATTTGGCATATAATATGTGATGTGCTTAACAACAGTCATTGTTTGGAACCGACAAAGCAACACCTGATGATGCACTGCGCATTTTAGGCTCCGGACTTAACACATTCAATACTGCTAACAAAAACGGTACTCGCCCGATATTTTATGAGGCCTTAAAATTAAATGAGGACACCGACTGCACACAACCAGCTGCTGACAAAAACAACTCAATAGGGCAATTCCTAATCCCAGTAGGCTCATGCACATCACATAGCCAAATACATGGCTAAATCAGGATGTAATTAATGGCCAACCACTAAGAAAATCTAGGAATGTAAAAACAGAAGAGTAACTCACTGATGAAGCAATATTCACAGTGGTGCTCTATTGGACAGTCCTAATTATCTCTATTTATTCCCCACTGACACAAGATCCAGCTGTTTTCCCTCCACCATTGTTAACACTCTGACAGATTTAATTTCTATTTACACTAACATTCAGACTTGCGCTCTGTGTTGCATCTTGGGCTTATTGTGATTATTTGCTGATTAAATCTTCCTACATATCGGAAAACAAAACACGATTTTAAATCATGTTGCTTAATTCCGTTCAACTCCTAAACTCCTACTCATCAATGAGATATGTTAGTCTCGCTGTATCTACCTAGACACCCAGTAAAAACCTGATTGGATAATTTTTCCACGCAGCATGGTGGTGCAGCAGGTAGCCCTCTGCTGCCTCAATACTTCCAGAGTTGCTGGTGTGATCCTGAGCATGAGTTACTGTCTGTGTGGAGTTCCACGTATTCTTTTTTGTGTCCATGTGGGTTTCCTCTGGGTCTTCCGGTTTACTCCCACTGCCCAAGAGCTTGTTGGATAGGCCAATGTAAATGCGTGTGCATGGGACTTTGCAGTGTACAGGCATTCCAATAGGGTGTATTCTTTGTGCACATAGTTTCTGGGATGAACAGTATAAGCTCTGAATTCACTGCTACCATAACCAGGAGAAAAGGATAGAGAGAGAGAGAGAAAAAAGGTAACCTTTTTTTTTTCCATATTTTGGGACCCAAGACTGAACTCAAGAAAAGTCAAGTTTCAAAACTAAAATACTTGGATGATAAATTACAACCAGCATGTTTATTTTGTTTATTTTTAACAATGCATCAAATTTGACTCTAAGGTCTCCAACTTTGTTATTACCCAACTATATTTAATTCACAAACCCCCTTTATTTGCAGTGCAGAATTCAGGTTCAAATCACTGATGATCCACAGAGCAGAAATAAAAGAGAGAGGGAAAGAGAAAGAGCGAAAAAAAAAAAACATCAAGCGTGTACAAAGCTTAAATCTACAATCAATTTCATTTGTCGACTTCATTTGTTTGCCGTCTAAAAAGAAGCAGGGATAAAAATCTGCTGACCTAGATTCACAGAGTACAAAAGGCTTCTGAGTTTTATCCACACAATACACATAACCCGAAAAGTGCACATACACCTATGCTTCATCAGCCTTTTGATGCATGATCTTATGTCTAATCCTGGTTAACAGCAAATGTATTTGTTCCAGGCTGGTCACAGGGTATGGATGTCTTCACGAGTTTATCATGGAAACGAATGGTGATAACCTTCCCGCAGTGTCCTGCTGAACTTTCCCTTTGTAACATGGGTGGCACATCCAGTTGTAAAAGAGTGATATTTCCTTTGATCTTAGGGATAAGCTCGTGATTGCAAGAGGTGAAAAACAGGCTGGAAAAATGAAAAAAGGTCAAAAATTTGAGTTGGTCTGCGTTTCCTCGGGAAATGTGACCAAGGGCGCCAACAAGCACCAGGTGCACCTGAATGCTGGGCGTGGAGGGATGAGTGAAGGTATGTCAGTCACTCTCTCAGTCGACTTTAATAAAGTCAGTAGAACGGGGCAGTCAACAGCACGTGGAACAAATGAGTGGGTAAAAAATGGTAATGGAACTCTATTGAGTCAGCACTGCATGGACCAATGACTTTCCATTGTGCAAAAAACATGGCCCAGTGGAGCTCTTTGCCGTCACTGACATGGACCAGTGAAGTTACACAAGTGGTCCCAGGGCCATTGTACGCGACTGTTTTCATCGAACATGTCTTTATTAGGCGCAGTCACGTTACAGCCAGTCGAGCTGCTTTCAACGTCCGAATACTGTTTCACTGTTCCATACGTTTGTTTGTTTTTTTAAACTCAACTGACAGTGGCATTTTAAAGTGAGTCTTGTTCATTGGCCAATAAGGGAAAAAAATCCAGGTTAAAAAAATTAAATCTGTATAAATCATCTGACAAAAATCTTTGTTTAGATCAAAGAAAGCACTTGTTTAAGTTCACTACTCCCCTCTGTTCGTCTTTATTGTAAATGCAATTAGGGTTAATTACTTGTCTGTGTTCAAAACCTTGTAGTGTGCAGGACAGATAATTACAGTTCAGGTACACGTTAACTTACTTTTGTTAACAATTAATCACTGTTTACATTCAGGGCACTCTTCCCTTTGTAATTAATAATCGGGTCCAGCAATGAGTAATAAGTGTGGTGGAGGCAGACGTGTAAGGAGTGTGACTTCTTTTTGGGTGTGAAGATGTGAAGCAGAAGTGTGTGCGTGTGTGTGTGTGTGTGTGTGTGTGTGTGTGTGTGTGTATGTGTGTGTGTATGTGTGTGTGTGTGTGTGTGTGAGAGAGAGAAGCAAAAGGGTTTGGGAGAGCAGGTCTGTTTAAACCATTGGTTTAATGCTTAAATCCTTTCAAACCAATTACCAGTTCCTGCAAATACAGAAACCATAACAGCCCTAAACTGGCACTTGTATATCATCCAGTGGCCAGATCTGCTTCCTGGCTGTTGAGTCCTGGTTTGTGCAAGCTGCTTCCTGTCTGAGCTTGTACTGTAGGTCAGGCTCTTCAGCGCTACCAGGCTATGGCGCATTTCAGCACATATTTCAGCCGGCTTACACTGATAAAATTCTGCCAGATTTTCTAACAAGGCACACTGACCTTCTCCTGAAAATCCTTTTGAATGATGGGATGCTTGGGAGAGGAAATGGCCAAAAAAAAAAAAGAATGAGAAGAAACTGTCTATGTTTTTTTTTTAATGCTGGAAACTGAGAGCAGAACGCTGCTCAGATGAATGCATTCAGACATGCAGACACACCATACCCACATCATAAACACATGGCATGATGGTAGGAGATTCACAGATGATTAAGTGAAATAGACATGCTTTTCTCCACCTTGCTGTATCCCATCGATCCAAGTATAAAATACCACCATCAGGCAGCACCACACACAGAGTAATGAGTGTCTCTGAGTGTTTGTGAACCATTACAACATGGCCCACATATACTGCAACTCTGCCTGTCTAGCCTGGATTTCAAACAATCTGGGATATTAAGCAACAAACACAAATGTCTGAATGTGCATGGCTTTTTGCTATTGAAATAAAGACAGGGAGACAAAACTGCAGAATTCTGAACTGATCCTTGAACTGAACCTTGAAACTTTTTAGGTGCAGATTTTTATGTATTGCTTCTATGTTATTTTAGCATCTCTCTTTGGGTTGTCAAGCCTGCATTGTTATTATTGTAGGTCCCATTATTTTAATATCTCTCTGTTATAGGTACAGATTATAGCGAAGCTTTATTAAACATGATGAATACCACACTGTTTATCTATTGGTAAAGCAACAGTGGATGAAATATTGGTTAAATTAAGTGATCTGTTGTGTCCCATATAAACTAATCTAACTGGGGTTGTCAGGGTTGATGGATTTCTACAAGGGAGCAACCAGAATCTTATTCACAGAGCTCAGGCAGAAGAACTGCATCATCTCTGCTCTGAAATGCTAGTACATAACTATGATGATTTCAGCCATGAACAACAAGGGGAAAAAATGACATACTTTAGTGATGACACAGGAAGATTAACCCCAATCAACCCACAGCACGAGAGGCCCTTCATTATGGCACGATATTATCAGCAGTTTAAAATCTAAAACTATTTCTAACTTATCTGTTATGTATGACACACTATGCATGGGACATGAAGGCAATCAGAACATAAAGCCCTGATCTCACTACGCAAGGGAGAAAGGCATGATCGAGCAAGAAATGACCTGGAGTACATTAGCTGCAGATTACAAACGTAATCCAGAATTATGGACACACTGGATGGACATCAAAAGGAAATCAAGAAAACTTGGCAAATATAAATTTAAGCAGAATCTAGCTGTCTAAAGACATTACTGATGTATGCTTTACCACCATCAGTAAGGTTTTAAAAGAAACAAATCAATGAAAGCAGATAATCATGGCTTTGTTTGCTTTGCTTCACTGAACATCTGGGAAGTGATGGAGGACCAGGAACGTACCTGCTGAGCGGCGACGACAATCAGGGAGCAACGAGTCCACTGGGGTATCCAATGGCTCAGGATTCGACACCCAGTTACAGCATCGCTGAGAAAGAGAGAGAGAAAGAGAGAGAGGGAGAGAGAGAGAGAGAGAGAGACAGGAACAAGCAATTAGGCGGCTTGGCGACATGGCTCAGCGACAGTTAAGAGTGTTTGTTGCTGGGGAGCGGACGCGCCTCTGCTGCAGATCTAGGGGGTGACTGATCACACCGCTGACCTCGTCGACCCCCACCGCCATCAGTCCTGTTACCGAGACAGAGCCGCTCTCATCTCCCATCTTTTCTCTCTTCATTAAGCGCCTTTTGTCCACAGTCACAGCAAGTTTAATTAGACATGCATCTCAGAAATTCGCATCTGAGATGAGGGTAAGAAAATTAGCTTGCAGTCTGGGTTTGGTTATGATGCATTTTTCTTGATTCATGTTAGACACTATGGGTATTGTAGACAGTATAGGAAGAGGCTTTTTGGGTTCAGATAGGGTGTGATGTCAAAGAAAAAGTGGTTCCTAAGGAATGCAATGGAAAAGTAGGTTCTGGAGATAAGATAAAAAAAAAAAAAGAGAGTTCAATTGAAGAGAGAAATGTAAACGAGATTAGCATGTTGCAGCTGGCGGCCTTGTGAAGTGCTGCTTATCTGAGTATGTTTACTTTTGCAGACACTGCTCTGTCAGCCATTACAGCTCCCCTCCCCAAACCGAGATGTGACCCGGCCTCGCCCTGGCTCTGATTCGCATACATACACTATCTAATCCAGCGACCAGCCAGACCTTACTCCCAAAACTACCCTCCCATGACATGACCAGAGAGGATCGGTCCCATCGCTCTGGACACCCCACTACACACATCCTCTCTCACACTCAGACACATGACCCTTAGAACACATGACAGAACTCCAGGTCACGTCACACCTCAGCCTGTCACCTTGTTAACCCCTTGAGCCTGGTATGCCCCCAGAGGTTACTGTATCCCCACCAACCCACCCAGGATCCATACCCTATAGTGTGTGGGTGTGCTTGCGTATGTGTACATGCGGAGGCATAGATTGGGAAGGATCCTTTATTTCTTCTCAACTTATTGTACCATCTGACTGACTAAATAATAAAAATCTATACTGAGGTCTTTACACCAAAAATAAACAGCTTGAAACAATTCTGTCTAGTATTAACCTGAAAGGACATGGTGCATGACAAAGGTTCAAACATTATCTATTAATCTGATACTCCCTAACAAAGAAGGACAAACAAAATCACACAAAAACACCATCGCATACAGGAGCCCAACTGATTTTGCAAGCATGGTTTATGTGCTTTATAACACTTGCAGTGCAAGAAAGACCCCTTGTGACCTCCCCATTGCAGTGCCCCTCCTATTCTTCTCTTGCTTATTCTTCTTCTCTAATCCTGTCAATCGTCTCCATGCTGGGTTTGGTGGGGGAATGTCACCTGCCACTGGAATAAACAATCGTGCACTGTGTATTTTTAGAATTCCTGCTGCCCTAGTTGTGCAGCATGGAGCCCAGCCACCAAACGGAACACTCCTTGACTGCTACATCAAGTGTCTCACTGTACGTCCTTAATTCATGCCGTCTGGAGGAAGATGTCAGCTGGGCTGGATGCAAGAAGAGGATTTCAAAGCCTCTGGTCCCAGTCAGAGAAAGTGTTAGAGGGAGGGTGCTAGAGTTGAAAAAGGCGCTTCAATAGATTTGTCAAAAGCAAGCTGGGACCAGCTTCAGGACAGAGAGACTGTGCCAAGGCCACCGGGTAAAACCGCAGATGGGGAAATCAGAAAGGATGACAAATGTTTACCAAGAGTGGCTGCATCAGCGTTCTGAATGAGGAGATCACTGGAAACAGGATATGACACTTTCAACCATGGAATCCCACTGCAAAGACATTATTGGGGTTTTTTGAAATGTTGTATTTTAACAGTGTTTTGCTCTTAGGAAAATAGGTGCACAGTTCAACTAGGGTATTTCTGAAAAAGGGCCAATTTTTTAGCTCTACATAGCACTTTTAATTGTACCCACCAAGGAACAGACTGCAGATCCATTTTTAAAGCTAGATTTTACATGCACCCCGACACAAGAGAAAAACGTCATTAATTTAACATGACTTTTATTTAAAAAAAAATTTCAGCATATACGAATAAATCCTCACTATAAAAAAAATGCCATGATGCCGGAAAACCACCATGCTATCTCGTCTTAATTCTTCTCAGACTAAAGACTGTATTGTTGAAAAATGGGGAAGAGCCCCAAATGAGTGATAATGGTCCTTGCCTAGGTCCATCACCATTAATCAGGGACAGATGGCGACGATGTTGTGGCTCCTGTGGGCTGTGAGACATGAGACAGGGTGCAGGAGCTTGGTGGGACTCTAAGCATTTACTAATAGACTGCTTAGAGAAGGTAAACTGCACACAGGTGCTGGCTCCCACAAAGACGGTTCTTGCCGACCGACACGCAGATCAAAACTGGACCCATGACGAGGTGCAATAAGTGGGACTACGGTAAGGTAAGGTAGCATCTCTAAGCTGTGTAAAACTTATTTGATCATCATAAGCGAGAGGGTTATCTTTCTACAGAGATACACTGAAGGTTCTTCGGGCAGTACAAAGCAAGCACTTTTATTTTCTTAAGTAATTCGGCTTGAATCCCTTTCTATATCAAAAGGAATCTATTGTAGGTTTTGCCTTTAAGGATCTTCTTTCATAGATCATAACCATTCGGTATGATGATTTGAGCAATATCAATGTCGACCAGTCTCGAAATGAAAATATTCTTGGCATTTTAAATACATTCAAGGCATCTGTGACAACTCAATCCCCTTTTGATTGTCGTCTTTCTACCTCAGAGAGTACATGGCGCACACACGCCTGTCAGTACTCATCTCTATGGTCGATCACTGCTCATTCATCTGCAGTAAGAAGGACGAAGACCCATGAGAGCCAGAGCCCCTGACAGCACATTGGACAAGGCACACTACCTAATCTAATGCACTAGAGATCTCATTTGCTAGGATTCAATGAGTTCAAAGATACCTGAGCGTAGAGGTACGGTATGGTTTCATGTGTGAACATGGTAATAGATCTGATCTCAACCATTATTATGTATGTAAGGCATGGATGCAGTATACGAGTGATTAATTAGACCATGCACTCACCTAATCACTCATCCATATAGCCTTACTCATATTATTCTTATGCCTGTGCATTATGCATGTCACACCATATGCCCGTCTTTTTTCCCCCTACTCTTTTTTTTTTTCTACAAGTCCACAGGGACTTTCCCACTGTATAGTCGTCTTGGCTGTACATCTCTGCTACCCTGGGGATTCCAATGCTATGAGGAACTCAGATTATTTCTAAGTCTTCAGTTCTCGCACAAAGTCCTTTCCCTTTCTGACCCTTCCTGTCCATATCACCTGTCCTGCTGTGTGCTGATCTTTAAATTCCTCCAGCTTTCTGATCTCATACTAACTGGCCTCCCACAAGAAGGGGATGCTGCTGGACAGTTTAACAGGGAGGATGAGGGCGGCAAAAGCAGCCATGGTACCCTGCCAGGGGTGCCGTCCAACCTCTGCACTCATATACTGACAAGATGCAGCTACAACGAGCAAAGGGAGGATGATCTGAGGTCTGGGCTCAACCCAAAGCTATGTAAACGACTAGGGAAGGGAAATAGCTTAGTGTTAAATAAACCTCATCTGATGTGATATAAAAAGAAACACGACAGACAAAACGATCTGACAACCACATATCAGAGCGGTGCGGGATGAAACTGTTTAATGAAGAAAAAAAGGCAAAAATTCCTGAAACATGACATTCATTTTCATTAAGTTGGCCTTTGATGTCTGTAAATGAATTTAATCATTTAGTAGGGCTTGGGTTTGTAGATCATCGGTGCTAGACACATGCAAACTGAATTAATGTATTCGGTGGTGTTACTGTGTGCTCAATTGAAAAAAAAGTATACTATTTTCTACTAGTAGTAGAAAATTACTATCAGGGAATGTATTGTACACTTTACATTTCAGTTATGCCATAACAGTACAATTTCTCTAATAATAACAGACAGGTATTGCAGCAAAAGCACAAGGTCATCCCAACCCTCAAACATCACTGACTTATAACTCCAGACGAGAATATGAATCTTTTTCTAATCTTAAAGGAAATAGTTGAGGGCAGGTATATACTATAATAAAACACTTTCCCAGGTTAATGACATTTGTTTTGCATCCCTCAGGTGGTACAGAGTATGTGCATGTTATGGATGACTACGCGTACTCAAGTACTTACAAGCGGCAGGAATGATTAATCAAGATAACATAATAAATGTGTGCTTAATGTTCATTGAGGCATTTATTAATGTTAATTAATTGTCCAACAAGACACATTTTCCCAGAAATGAAGCCATAATCTTCATTTAAAATATGATAGTTGGTTAAGTGGCATTTTACATGAACCGGAGGTCAAATAGTTGGAATGACATTGTGGGTGGGGTCTATGCTGACTGCCCAGACGAGAGATGGGGTATATGATCAGAACCTGTGATTGGACACAACAAAGTGGTATGAACTAGCTAACTAAATATGGCTTTTAAAAAAACAATGCATTTAAATACATGTCAAGCGAAAACAAATTTTAATAATTGAACTTTTACCAGCATAGTTGTTAGAGTTGTGAATCATGGTTAGACTACTGATTTGATTAGATTTGTTTTCTATTTGATTCAATACTACTAAAGTTTACTGTCTGATTCGTCTCAAGCAGCTCTATTTATTACATGTTTTAAAGTGACTAATGAAAGACAGAACGACTAAACTATCTTATGTTGCTGAAATGTTGTGTAACTTGTGTTGAGTGATTAAGTGTCATGTCAATTGCAAATCGTTTTTTCCTGTCAATCTTCTGCTCCACACTTCAGGCCAGTGGAACAAATACAGTACTTTGCACAAGTCTTGTGTGACCTCACAAATTATTTTGCACAATTAATTATTATGCTCCCAAAGCATCAGATCTTCTCAAATTTTAATGTACTCTTGAGGAATAGCTCTTCCAAATAACTTTTTGGCTTGTTTTTGTCTCTCATTTTTAGTCCTGGCCGGTTTCAGAGGAATGTTTTGTGTTTGTTAAGCCACACAGTGACCTTCTGAATGAATCAATCAAGCTTAAAAAAAAAAACATTTAACTTAAGGCATGAAGAAGTGAGAAACAGATGTAGATGATGACAGATAATCAGGCCGGTGACTATTATACTGGGGATTTTTTAATCTAATTTACATTATCTAGTTTAATTTAATAATTAGATTATAGACTTAATACTTTTGCATTGGTTAACTACATGTTTACTCCAAAGAAGTAAAAAGCAAAACTTTAACTGGGGGTATATGGTTAAAAAAAAAAAAAAAAAAAAAGTATAATTTTTTTGATTAACAGTGATTGAGTGCACCTAAACAATTTAGATATGGTGAAATCAACTGAGATTTGAAAACTTGCTCATTAATTTAATTAATTAAATTAACCTACAAAAACCCTCATAGGTTCATGAGTCTATTAGTTGAAGATGTGATGCTAGCAGTATAAAGATTGGCTGTTATTACATTTTGTCATTTGCACAAACACAACAGCTGAACCTATTCTAGTTCTCAGTAAAATTCTCCGTTAAGGTCTGTGTTTGTCTTAATCTTTATCCATGCATCACTTGTATGTCTTATACACACAGGATCTGCCTACTTCAATGTTGTATGTGCATCCTGAAGGTTCCCAGCTGTTGCCTCTGGACTTTGGAAAGGGCAACAACTGAATACAGCTACTGCTTTAATGAAGAGCCTTCTGGCCTTTGGCTTTGATTTCTCATTGAAATCTGACCAAACAGGCAAACAAGAGGTGTGTACGGTAAATAAATAAAAAAACACAAAAAAAAACAAACAAACAAACAAAACTATTGGCTTCTTGTGACTGCTTCAGAAGTGCCTCAGTCTGCTGAATGAAATGCCACACTGTTTGAGTTGATGTATGCAGTCAATACAAGCAAGCGAATGTGAATGAATATCGTGAGGTTTATATTTATATTTATATAGGTATTTTGATAAAAATGAAGCGAGGAAAGACAGATACCTCTTGCAGCCATTCTCTGATGGATCGGCTGGGTTCCTGGTGCCACACGTTGTGAACCGAGTCGGTCATGGCCACCGCGCTCACACGTGACATCACCTCGTCTTCTCTTTGGATCATCTGAGAGTGAGAGAACAAAGTATAGTTTCTACATAACAGATAGACTTGTCATTGGCATCATCAACAACGCACTTCGTGTGTATACGCTAACCGCTAAGCGTGATATAAAGGAGCCGGGGAAGGAGACAGCTCTGACAACAATAGGTTAACAAACACTTCACTTGATCCATTTTATAGGGACTAGAGCTGGGCTGGGTGCTACATCAAAGTGTCTATGGTCATTTGAATACAGTGCTTTCCCCAAGCACGGTTAAATTAAAGGGGGTGTATAGAGATAAATGGAATCTATTAAGGCACTAAGAACTAATATATCACACTGCTGATAAGTTACTCTCGGGAGCATCCTGTTAAAGAAAAGGCAAGGAAGCAGGTAACACTTGCATGCACAAACGCACAAAAAAAAAAAAATGCACACACACACACACACTTATATGCATGCCTGGCTCAAATTCCTCCCTAGGTCTCAACAATGCCCAGGGGAATGACAAATTCAAGGCTTTAAAACTCTTCAAAGTGTCAGTGAAACAGGGATATAATGCTGCTTAAAAGTAACTGAGCCCTACGATCGTCTAGACGTCGAAGTTGTAGACAGTCTCGCCGAAAACTATAAAGTAACCAGACCAGGTCAGGAAACATGCAAGTAATTGGCGGAGTAACAACGCCTTGAGGGAATTTTACAGGAATAGAGGCTTTTAATATCGCAAATATCTGCGTGTCATGACAAACAGCAGTCATGTAAACAAAACCACAGTGCAAAAATGGCAGGCGGAGAACAAGAGAGAAAGAGAGAGAGAGAGAGAGAGAGAGAGAGAGAGAGAGAGAGAGAGAGAAAGTCTTGTTTTCCACTGGGAGACCAGCTACAACTACAGCTACATCAGACGTACAACGTCATACGCTTTTGACTGATATCCTTTTGTGATTTGTTTGGCGCGCCAACACACACAAACATGTATACATGTGAGACATGTAATTATCAACGTCCAAGAGCGCGCTTTAGTGCTGGCGAACGGAGAAACAAGCCTTACGCATGTAGGCTTAGAGAAGAACCATGTGAATGGATAAACTGGAATGAATTATGAATGATGGGATAGATAGATGAACGAGTGCTATGATTTCCATTCCCACATGCCCATCTCTCTCAGCCTGTCAGCATTAGTGGTTAGCGGCGAGAAGATGGACCGGGCAGCTGCTGCTCATCCGTCTTCAGCTTCGGAAAAAAAGAAAAAAAAGAAAAGAAAAGAAAGCACAGCCATGCTAATGTGCATGGACTTGTTGCACAAAAAAAAAAAAAAACAACAGAGACAGATGTTGAAACATTTGCTTGCTTCTGCCCCTTCTACTGGTGCACTTGAGCATCTGGCCTGAAGACAAGACTGAAGAGACAAACTGGTGGAAAGATGGACGTTGTAAAGATGGAAACGGACTAATTACGGCTAAGTGGGTGAAAATCCTAATTGGACTTCTCAGCCTTCTATATCACAGTAAATTGGTTTTAATGCGGGAAAGGAATTGATTCAGTACTGCCTGTGAGGAACGTCTCAAAGGAAAACACCTTACAGTACAGAAAAGTCATTTTCAGTCTTGGGATGTGTCAAATGCTTTTCTGATATGAGCTAAAATCCTTAAGCTGAAAAGGTGATGCATGCCTCGACAACCCCCCTCTCACCACATACTCTCTCTCTCTCTTTCTCTCTCTGTGTGCGTGTGTGCATGACCTCCTTCATAACCTCTGGCGTAAAATACAGCATTTAGCACTCGGAGCTGTCTCACGTTATGGAGAAAGCTAATTGCTTGACTTTAGGAATTTGAAATCGCACTTTCTTGTCCGTGAAAGAAAATACATTCGTTTCGCCCATTTCACCTTTGACATGGCCGACAGCAGAATCAGGCATGCATGTGCACGGAGCCGTACACACAAACACGCGTGCACGTACACACGACTGGGAAGTCGACAATAAAAAAAAAACGAAAGTGGTGATAAGACATCTCTTGTGTTGGGGATAAATACTCTTCCATTTCAGCGATGTCCGGAACAAAGGCAAAAGGCTCTCTGCAAGACTTACATCTAAACACACAGGCAATAAGACAATTATTTAGAGCTTTGATAATTGTGTGTCAAAGGCAGCGCAAGTCACCAGATAATTAGGTGAGAACCGACTGGTAATCCACAATAGTGTCCCTGGGGGGTCGGCCGGGGGAAAGAAAAGGGAAGGGACGAAGAAAAAAAAAAAAAAAAAAGGAAAAAAATCTCAACCCATATCCGGATGAATGCAGGCAGAATAAATAAGTAAATAAATAAATAAATAGATAAACAAACAAATAAATAAATAAAGCAAGATTTTAAAAGGGAGCTCGGTAACCAACGGAAAGTACGTGGAGATGGAGGATGCACTCTCACTCTCTCTTTCACTCTCATACACACACACACTTGCACACGCACACAGACGTGAATCCAGATGCTGGCTGATTCAGGAAGCCATGCTGTTCGTATCGTTGTTGAGCTCAGCCTAATGCACCCAAACTGCTGCTATAATCCGTGCACCCTGCCGCGTGGTAAAATGAAGCTTAAATATTTGATTGATTAACTGTCCAATTACGGCCAGCGAGAGCAGCAAACGCTGCATATGCTCCCACAATCGCTCGCTAGAACTTGCGTGGTTCCATTTAAAGCTTGTGGCGCTATTCTGTGAGAAATTTCTAGGCCCAAATCACTCTCCACTTCGAGCGATTACTGATGGAAACAAGATAATGGATGATGTGATGAGAAAGGCCGCCCGCATGTAGCTATAATGTTAAAGCAACACTCCAGCCAACAAATAAAACTCCAACCGCTGACAAATCTATCGTAAAAAAAAAAAAAAAAAAAACGCGTCTAACGGCTGAGACGGGAGAGGTTACAAGATTTGGGGATCCTGCGCTACACACACTCTTTAAGGTGAATTTTTTGACTGTGTTTTAATTTTTCTTTCTTTTAACTTATGTCCTCGTTTTCTAATTAAAAAAAAGGAAGGTACAGATTAATGGCAGACACGTAGGTGAATTTGTGTCACGCTTACTGAGAACTCTAGTAGCCAAAGCCTGATGGATGTAAATGAAACACTGATTAAAAAAAAAAAGTAACAAGAAGAATAACACACGAAACACTAGTTTCATGCCAAGATTCGACTTGATATCACGCTTTTAGTTACGCCTCACTTTGCAGCGACCTCTCCAGTCTATCTGACCTCTGGACCCAACCAGGACTCTGTGATGAAAAGTGAAGTGCCACAACTCTTCACCGGCTCCGGAGGGCATAGGGCAGACCTCAGATTCGCCCTTTGGCCTTTAGCTTAGCCTGGAAAAACAGCAGCAGCTGCCCTAAGGGCTGCAACACCCTCCACAGGAAAAGACAACACTCGCGCTTTCCCCTGCTTTGAAGCGGACGATTCGAGGCCCGGCCATTCTTTGTCTTTAGAACAGGAAGGAAGGCTTAAGCACCAGGATGCTATGAGGCCCCGGGGAACCGGAGTGTGTGCGAGTGGGGAGATCTGTCTAACCTGTGTGTGTCCTCATGCGAGTTTATATAATGCAATTGTGTAGCTAAGGTCACATGCATTGGACGCGCTGCGCCGGTGTATAATACGGACCGGCAGCCAGGTTTTGATTAATGAACGTCAGGGAGTGGAGGCGATGACTTCCTCCGCCATTTCCTGTCTCTCAGCAGGCTGCCACGTGCACGCGGGGTGCTGTCGTCCACCGTGTACGAGATGGGTGCGTGTGGGTGGACGGACATAAAAAGGATATTGGTGAACTGCTGAGTGGTGGGACTAGGGACAGGGCATGAGGATGACGCCCCCCCACCACCCCACCCGCCATAACTAAAACACACACACACACACACACACACATACACAAGCACGTACTTGTGCAGACACGTCAGAAAGTGTGGCTGAGGAAAGGGAAGCTGGGTAAATATTTACTGACACAGCACAAGCGGCAAGCGCTCGACACCTACTGGAAACAAAAGCAGGAGGAGAAGGAGCCATGTGCCAGGAAAGAGCCACTGCTGCTCCACTCCACCTCCCAACATAACAGGAGGAAATAGGGAAGCACGCGGTGGAGGACTGAATGAGGGGGAAGGGAGAGACAATCACGAGCCACAGAGACTACATACACGCACATGTCTGCACACACACACACACACACACACTAGCAAGTTTAGTTTAGTTTCACGGCATTATTATAATTCATAACAGTGATGATGGGCTACAAGACAAAAAAAATATCATATTATGATACTTTTATACAATTTCTGTGATTCCAAAATACGTACAGTCGGTTCACTAACACACTTCCAGCAAAAGACGTTTTACGAAATTACAAAAGCAGACTTGAAGAATATTTATTGGCTACACGCACCGACACAAACTGAGTCAGCTGGGGTTATTATAACGGCGCTACACGAATCGTTACTGTATTTTAATTGTAAAAAATACACATGGTAAAAGTGATATTTCAGAAAAGAGTACTATGAGAATATTGATAAGAAAACCGATGTGGACAAGCCCTAAATCACAAACCTGCCCTTTATGTTCCTTCTACAAAGTGAGCTTCATCAAGTGGCCGAGTTATCAATCCATTAAACACTTATCACTTTAATCCACCAGAGTACAAATGTAAAACACTACAAATGTAAAAAACATACAAAATACATTACAGCGCCGTAACTCGGTTATAAATGGAGTGCCACTTCGTTATAAGTGTGAGAGAGAGAGAGAGAGATTCACATTCCTTTAGGAAACAGCTGAGCAGGTAAACACCGCACGCTGCAGCCGTTTGCTTTAGAAAACATCATTATGCACATCATTCCTACAGTATATACATAAGCAGCTCATAAACACCATCTGCTGACTTTTACATCGACATATAAGTGCGTTCGGAGCATGTCTTTATGAGCTCTTTCTCTCATTTAAAGCCTATCTGTGCGACGACCAGGCGACTGTGTTTATGCATCGGTGTATATGAAGATCTTGTGTGAATGAGGGTTTTATTAAATTATTCTTATCTTTGTGTTGATGTCGGAGGAAATGCAGCGCTCTAAACACTGATAGACACTGAATAATGTATTTAACAAGCGGCGTTTGAGCGTTTACGGCTGCTGTTTAATTACGTTTGCCGTGTACGGTTCTCAAATATGGGTTCCGTTGTAGAGGCTCGGGATTGTTTTTATAAGCGGGGAAGAAATCGAGTGAAGATTAAACGCACTTTTGTGACTACTGAAATATATTATCGAGCCTATTTAATTTACAAAAAAACAAAAAAAAAACGATATATGCTCTCTATTTGTACCTATAAACGATATGAACTCATCACAGACACGAGGAAGTCTTTCATTAAAGCGTATCTACGGTATACAGTGGTGTCCAAAAGTATTTGGACAACACGTGCCATGTGTTAGAGTTCTGCCTATGGACAGAACAAGTGATTTCAGTGAAGACTCGTGCTAATTAACTGAACATCTAGTGGAAAAACTTGATATGTGACAATGGTGTTTAGCTTCTGGAGCCATGGCCTGGGTGATCATAAAGAGTTGTTGGAGAATGGTGAAGAAGGCAGAAGTAGTCAAGAACCTATTTTCTTTACATGATCTTCAGGAAGCAATCAATCAGGCTTGGACTTTGAGTGACATCAGAGACGTCTTTTCTGACTCTATGCTTTAGACGGATTCACCAGGTTTTGAGAAATAAAGGACTTGATACTGAATACAGATTGTTGTATAGCAATTTCCTCATATAGAATAACAAATTGTTCTTGTCATTAAAAAACAAAACGAAAAAAAACAAGAATGCCTTTTATAGTTTTGGCCACCACTGTACCCCCACTTTACTTATACAGACTTTACGCAAGCTAAGTTGAAATACAGATGGCACGAGAATGGACAGCAGATTAAGACGCACTGCCCATTTTTTTTTTGATAAGTACAAGCAGAAATGCAGAGTAAACACTGTGGCTCAGTAAGTAAGTGGTGTTTGGCTTGAGCGCTGGACAGAAAGCAGTTCGCCAGCTTATGTGGCATCGAACGCACACAAATTAAACCAGATTATATAAACTGATGCAGGAACTGCCTGGGAGTGAGGAAGGAACTGTATGTAGAAGTCATTTCACTGTAGGGGTGTGTGTGTGTGTGTGTGTGTGTGTGTGAGAGAAAGAGATAGAGTAAGAGAGTGAGAGAATGTGTGTGTGTGTGTGTGTGTGTGTGTGTGTGTCAGTCAGAGTGACAGCTGGACCTGGCACATGGCTGTAGAAGCCCTGGTTTAAATCCCTGGCCCTGGATTGCAACATCTCCACCATGCTAAGAGAGGTACACTGTGCTGCATGTGTGTGTGTGTGTGTGTGTGTGTGTGTGTGGTCTGTCAGCATGAATTCAATTATTTTTATTCGCTCCACTTTAGCAATGCTAATGCAAACAGCAAATAAAACGATGATGCCTTGTGCAAATTTTTTGACAAATAAAGTATTGATTTTTTTTTATCCCCCAATAAAAAAAAACTAAACAAACAAAAAAAAAAACCTGCCTTTTTCCTTCTTTCAAGTGGAACCATCTCAGTCCCTTCAAGTATCACAATATGGTTTCATCCATCCACTACACACCAAGAATAAAGTCAGTAAAATATGTTCATATAAGCCACACACACACACACAAACAACAAAACATCTAAACTAGAAAACTATATGATTAGAGCAACAAATGAAAATATAGATATTTTTTTAAACTTTAATTAGATCTCTAATTGACATCATAATGCTTACGCAACGGCACTGCGGATAACAATACACAAACCTGCACAGGGAAATAGAAGTTAATTGGCAATAAGCAGGTTAATGGACGTTTACGTTCCTTATTTTAAAACAACAGACTGATTAATCTGATCCGACTAAGGAAAAAAGAAAAGACATGAAACCCGAGCATGAAAACAAACTGCCTTTTTACTTCGCTCAAACGCGGTGTGAAAAAAATATGTCCAGGCTAAAATGTAATTTCTCAACACACCTCCGTGTTTATGCAAAGTCCACGGCAATTAAAGGATGGCACCTAACTCTAATTTGCAATTAGAATTGCATTCCTCTCATGGAGCGAGATTTCAGACCGGCTGCTAATTAAAGTCCTGCATTAATTAGGGGAGATTTTTTTTTTTTTGTTTTTTTTTTTTTAAGAAGAACGTTAAGAGAGACGAAACTCAGGACGTCTTTATCAGCTGCTGTATTGACGAGCGGACGCTACTGCTCTGCGACTCAAGGTTGCTCGTCCGGTACAGGAGAGTCCGCCTTCGTCCCGTCTCTTCGGGCCGCGCCATAAAATAGAAAGCTAACCTCAATATTTTCCTCTCTCCGCTCGGGGACTTGCTGGCCCATTAAACTTCCCTTCCCAGGTGTCATCCTGCACATTTCCTCCATGAAACTCTCGTATAATTAAACTTTCCTAATGATTTATAAGCTATAATAATAGCCGTGAGTATTTCAGAGCAGGTTAAACTGACACCCTTTAAGTGCACACATGGGGCTGACCCTGTTTTAACAGAGTGTTGGATCATTGACTCACGCAGCTCAGAGAGAGAGAGAGAGAGACGAAGAGAGAAAGAGTTGTAACTCACACACCGGCTGATACACAAACACACACTTAGGTTGGGGGTCAGGCCGCCTGAGGAGTTTACAGCAAGGCCCGGCTCGCGGTCTCGGCCCTGAGACAAAGTAGCCGTCTGACAGAAATATCACCTCGCTCAGTACACACCAGCGTCAAAACTGGCTGTTCGGGATAAGTGCGGAAAACACACTGTACGAACACACACACACACACACACACACACACACACACACACACACACACACACACACACACACACACACACACACACACACAGGACAACAGGGAAGGAGGAGAGGTCATCAATAACGGCGGCTTAGATCACTTCTTCAATACCTTCGATACTTTGTCAAATTGAGGCATTAAACACACACACACACACATACACACACATAGCAAATCAAAAAAGCTAGTAGGAAAATTAAACAAAACAAAAACATTTTATTAGGAAATTGCTTTGAAGCATGATTTATATAAAGGAGCAAAACAGGACATTAAAAAAAGAAAAAGAATTATAACAAAGAAGAAAGTAAATAAATAAAGGAAATAAATTAATAGAAGAACATGACACAAATAACTTAAGAAATTAGGGAAATGAAAAGAAAACAAAAATAAAAATGAAAAAGGTGAAAAAAAATGGAAAAATGAATAAAGGTGTAAAATAACAAGAAAGAAATTGAAAAAATATATAGAAACCTAAAAAAGGGAAAGAAAAAAGGAAAAAAGAAAAATCGGCTCTCTACTATTGTGGGAGTTTACTCCCTTTGCCTGGCCTAAAGTGCATGGACAGGTCAGGTGTGTGAGCTTTTCTGTGTGCGAGTGTGTGTGTACAGTATGTATGTATGAGAGAGAGAGAGAGAGAGAGAGAGAGAGAGAGAGAGAGATTGTGAGTGTGGGAGCAGTGGTGTGTGTGACAGTTTATTATCTGTGTGTGATCATGAATGTGTGGGGGTTTATGTAAGAAGAGGATTTGATAGAATGTGTGTGTGTGTGTGTGTGTCTGTCCTATGGATGTCAGCACCAGGTCAATCCTCCTCTCTCTTGCCCAGACTAGCCGCAGACGTTTTTGTCTAAACTTCATGAGACACTCTGCCCATCTTTGGAATCAAATTGAAGGGAAAAAAAAACTTTGAGTTTTAAAAAAAAAAAAAAGGAAGAAAGAAAGACGAAAAGAAAAGGAAAGGAAAAAAGCAGCGAAGCAATAGCTAATGAACGTGACCAATCCCCTCTCGCCTATCAGCTATCTGTCTCTAATGCTCCGTCTCTGCAGCCGAGGGGGAAAGAACTCCTGAGCCCTCCAAAAATGAGCCTCTGATAGCCGTGTTCTCGACGGCAGCCGGGCAGCGGGCCGCCGAAATTAATGGAAATATATAACAATCTGAAATTAACTTCCCATAGCCACCAGCTACGTTTTAACCAGGAGTCGCCGAGGAGAGGGGGAGCGCGAGAGAGAGAGAGAGAGAGAGAGAGAGAGAGAGAGAAACCCATTATGACTGCACACTCGATCTGTTCACACACACACCACACACACACACACACACACACACACACACGAGAAACAGTGTCAGAATGCCTTGCTAAGAGAAAATCAAACTTTTTTAAAAGTCGCAGTTACATCGAATAAACTGGTTTCAGTCGGTCAGGTTTTGAATTACAATAATAAAACACGCACCACACACACACACACAGCATACAGTTAAAGCTTTAAACGTGAATTTACTATAGCAAGTTCATACGTAAAACAATGTCACACACATTTAGAGACAATAAATTACATTTAATAATAGAGTCATAATAAAGACAACATTAATGATTCAAACACTACAGAAACACTTCTAACGCTTCACAACTAGTTATAGTTAATCATTACTACATACTGTATGGACACACTACCAGTCAAAAGTTTGGACACACCTTCAAATTTTGATTTGGATTTTTTTTGTTCTTTCTTAGAGTAAAACAAAGCTAAAGGCGTCCAAAACTCATTTAAACAGTTGATGTTAAGATGTATCTGCTATTTATGCTCTTTAAAGTCTTTATAGCGGCTCTAGTCTAATCTGAGGTGCTGTTTGTTGATTGTTGATTTTTAAGGCCGGTGACTCTAAATGAACTTCTCCTCTGCAGCAGAGGTAGGTTTTGGTCCTGCTTTCCTGGGAAGGTTTTCATGAGAGTCAGTTTCAACATGAAGCTTGATGGTTTTTTTCGCAAATGCACTTGACAAAATACGAAAAAGAGCTGACCTTCACGTCTTAGAATAACAACTGACTGTTGTTGTTACTTCATTACCTAATGCCATATGTGTTATTTCATAGTTTTGAAATCTATAGTGCCTACATATATTCACACACACACAACACAAGTTGAACAGATGTTACTTCACAGTTTAAATTATGAAGTTAGAAAGAAAGAAAGAAAGAAAGAAAGAGAAAACACGCTAGAAAGCATACTTCACAGATACACTAATTGATGTTCTTCACAAACACATACAGGCAGCTGAACACAAAAGATGTGTAATAATTAGCATCCGAGGAATAAAAAAAAAAAAGTAATGTTGTCGCGCAATCCGTTTATTGACGGTTGTCACGCTGACGTGTATTAGTATCTTTTACTTTCTGATTAGCACAATGTCCATTATTATCCTTCATTACTGAGGATATTATTACAGAGAAAGCCCGTGTCACTCAAACGCGAAGAGACAAAGTGTGGAATTTTTCGCGAAAAAGGAGGCAGCCCGCTAAACACAGCCGCGCTGACCTTTCCTCCCGAAGAAACCCCTTAAAGCAGAATTATCTTTTTAACTATTAAATTGCTGTCAACGATTTGTCAGAGTCTAGGCACGGCTGAAAGGAAAACATTTTATTTAGTTAGTTTGGAACGGCAAAAGACTTTTTTTTCCTCCCTTTTCCCCCCTTCGCCGTGATGAAGGTAAGTTTGAATGCAGTGATTATCTTGTCATTTGGTTTTTTTTTTTTTTCATTTTTTTCTTTTTTCCTCTCTCTCTCTAACTCTTCTTTCATTTTTCTCTTTATGATAATCGTGAGTGGGGGGGGGGGCTGGGGGGACCGGTGTCGATTTTTGCCATCTCCTTTGTTCCGTGGCGTGTTTGACACCTTCAGACAATGCGCTGGATGACGCTCGTGTTTCGGGACACAGAAATCATAAAGTACTCTTTCTTTCGATCGAAACAATAGTTCGGCTCTGTCATGTCCAAAAAAATTAAATAAAATGGGATGTTCTCTCTCTTTCTCACACTTTCAATGTTTTTGGGATGAATGTGTGTCATCTAATCAGCGACAGCTCGGTTTCCACTGGTGAAACTTTGAAAGTTTGAAAATACTCGTAAGCAGTAAACTTTTCTGATCAAGCTGTATGTGTGTGGGTGTGTGTGTATGTGTGAGAGAGAAAGGGAGAGAGACGGTGTGTATAGAATATGAGAGAAAATGGTGTCGTTGGACTCGAAATGTGTGCAGAGGTCAAGTTTTTCCTGAGATCGAACCTCAGAGAGCACACAGCAGGAACAATAAGGGCACAGTGAGGAATGATTTTTAAAAGAAAAAAAAAATATATATATATATATATGTGTGTATATATATGTTTAAAACCTAGGCGAAAAAAGGGGGAAAAAAAGAAACAAACTCTCGAGCACTATCAAAAACACAAATTAGACAAATAAGTAAAATAAGAGGTGGGAAAAAAATAAATCTGCTCTCACAGATCTACAGTATTTCTATGCAAACACTGAAACAAAAGACAGGCAGTGCCCCCTAGTGTTTTCGTCAATGAGAAAAGACCAAATCAAGAAGCCATCTCCCACAACGTAGAGAAAGAGAAAGAAAGCAAAGGGGGGGAAAAAGGGAAAGAGAGAGTTGAGTCACTGGGGAGGTGGCATCACATATGAACAGCCTGAAGAGGCAGAACTGGCAAGAGAGAGAGAGAGAGAGAGAGAGAGAGAGAGAGAGAGGGAAGGAGGAGGGTAAGAGGTTGTGAGGAGGGGGATGGGTGTCTATGTGGTGTAGAGGGGGGTATTAGACGAATTCTGACATCACCAAGATGTTTTTAATGTTCCATAGAGAGCATACAGAGAGAGAGAGAGAGAGAGAGAGAGAGAGAGAAGCGGGCAGTAGGCCATGCATGAAAGTGGATGTCAGGCAGTTTGGAGGGATTGTGGAGGGATACCATTACAGCCAGTATCAGGAGCGCACAGGAACTGGTTCTGAAGGACATGTACGGACGCTCGAGCGTTAACTGTACAATCAACATAATCTCAGAATATCTTATTTTATTTCGGTTCTGAAAAAATTTCCACATGCATATAAAGAGACGCTCTAGTATTGTCCAAACCGCACGTCTCTCCAGAACATCTGTACGGCGTTCACCATTACCACCTCTGAGGAAAGAACACAAGGCTTTGTTGCCGTTCCCAATAAAGCGGCCTTTACTTTTCCATTATAGCGCAGTCAGAGTAAACCAGTCTGTCTACTGTTATTGTATTATTTCTTTAATTGTTTTTATGCAATACAAGAATGCACATCAAAATCTTTGTTACTGATAATCACACACACACACACATAGTAAAGAGAGCTTTGGTTATGGGGGGAAAAAACATCAAAATTGACGGTTTTGAGTAAAATTGACAAACATTTTTAGTACTAGTGGTGTAACAGTACTCAAAGACACAGTTACTACACACTCCAAAGAATCTGAACAAATCAGACAAAATAACAACATGCTAAAACAGAATTGCTGCTTTATGAAAGAAATCTATCTATCTATCAAAGCATTATAACAATTCACCAAGTAAAAAAATTTATCTTTGCATCAATTCAGTAAACTCAAAAATTCTATTGTATCCTAAATCTAACTAAAACATTAAACTAATATCACCACATCTTTCAGATTTAAGATATACATGAACATACCTGCATACACCTATAGTAGCTACAATCGTACACACACCTGCTCTCTTAAATACAGCTATACTGATCCGAATCCATCAGACATGGACACACCCTTGCGTTTGATTGCAGATGTGTGGCTGTTGTTTTTTTTTTTGACCCACTCAGCATTTCCCCTGACTCTGAGCGCATCAGTGGGGTGTGACCCCACGCCTCTCAGAGCTCATATCCCTTTCCAGTGTGACATCAAAGCCACTCAACGCTACGAGTCACAGACGCTCAAGAACACCCCCCTACACACACACACACACACACCCCACCCCAATCATCCCTCTTTCCACTCTGACCAATATTTCACTGGGCGTGCCATAATTCACAGCACATAAAACCTTAAAATGGCACATAAAACAGTTCATCTCTTTTCAGTGTCGGTTTCCTAGGCTTAAAAATTAAATATGTTTTACCGCAGGTGCATAACTAAAGCACAGAGTTTTAAAAAATGGCCTCGTAAAAAGCCCGGGGCAGGGAAATTGGCCAACGTGATACGATGATGGGGAAGCCTGCTGACTCACCGGGAGAAAGGTAGCGATAAAATAATAGCCAGGAAGGACTACTGTCTCGCGCCTGCAATTACAGATACACAGCCGTCTTCAACATGTGTGTTTGCAGATTGTAAGTTATCAGTGAGAGACGCTAGAGAGGAAGCAAGCATTCCAGAGAGAAAGAGAAAGAGAAGACCCCTGTTTAGTCAGACACTCGTTTACACGTTTCTCAAAAAGAGTCATGAAACACTCCAACGCGCAATCAAGTTTGGCAAAAAAAAAAAAAAGAAAGAAAGAAAGGATGGCAGACGAAGCCGAAGTAACAAAAAGAAGGAGGAAAGAGACGGAGCCAAGAAGGAGAGGAAGGAAAAACATCTGAACCGTATCGAGAGCAAGCGAGAGAGCCAATATCTGATGTTCAACAAAGTTGCAGTTCAGTGACACTTGAAAAAAAAAAATGAGGGCAAACCCTCTTTCTTTCATCAAAAGACTCTTCCAGATGCTTCTCTCTTCTCTGCAGCTCCATGGGCCTCTTCCTTCTTGGAACACGCCTTTTCGGTAAAGATCCGTTCCAAGTTATGTCTAGTTATTAAAGCTGGGTCCAAATACTGTGTGCTGCGTCTTTTTTCATATAAACTGGACCTCCATATAAATTTACTCTAACATCTTTGCATACTAAGGTTTATTGTTTGGACAACTAAAGCTATTGCTGCACATACTCATGCTCAGAAGTGCACTAAACATTCTCCACTATGCAAAACTCCCAATGTAGCAGATAAAAAAATGTGGTTCTGGATATGCCGAGGTAGACAAACAGTTGATTAACTCAGGAACCCAGGACAAGCAGAGGATGTGCAGTCATACAGCTCCTTAAATAACTGATATAAGTAAAAGCAAGTCGAGGATAAATGTACTGTATAAAGACATGTGTAAGAAAATAGAGGACGATGATAGCTAAATGTACAAAAGCAGAACACAGAGTACTGAAACACTGGCTGAAGACATTTCACTACTACACAAGAAGAGGATGATGTCATTAAACATTTCATTCTCTTAGTCTGTATTAATGCAGTATAACATAACATTAGAGCTTTGTCCTCTCCTGGACCATCAGCCAAACTTTTTGCAGGATATTTCCCTGTCACTTTTAAGGCTAGTCAATTACAAGCCTGGTTCATTTACCTCAGGAATTTCGCATCTTACTCATAAACGTCTAATAATGCACCATCCTCTAATCAGATTCATATTTATCCTGCCTAATTAGAATGGACAAAACACAAGAATCAAAGACAAGCATGTGAAAGAACAGACGGATAGATGGATAGATAGATAGATGGATGGATGGATGGCGTAAAGTGAGTGAGTCTTGCTTTTGGGCCCCAGAGTGTGGAGACGAGACAAAAAGCAGACTAAGCGGAGCAAACAAAGGCGGGAGAGCGAGAAAAAGAGATGGAGGCGCTCGTTCCAGAGCAGACTGAAGCAGCAGACCTCATGCCCTAGACTCAGTGGGAGTGAGAGAGCAGAAGAAAGACAGAAAGGCCGTGCGAGAGAGCGCGAGAGAAGACTCGAGGGTTCAGGGTTTCTTTTGTGCTGGAGGGCAGAGGCGGCTCTCGATTCCTTCACATCCTGGCGAATTTAGCAGAAACGAAAGAACTACTAGCTTAGCGCCCTGTAAGCTCACGGAGCTTGTACAAAAACAAGGGATTTCTAGTCAAGTTGAAGACATCTGCAGTCTGACAGTCCTGCCGGACCTGAAAACCGCTGCTAGAACATCGCTGACATCAGGATTGGGATAGAAGTGTACTGTATGTGTGGGTGAGACAGGGTGAGAGATTTCACCGCAACGGAGGATAGAATAAAAGAGCAGACGTCTGGATACAACACCGAGCTAGCTAGGTTGAGTAGATCATACAGGTCTTATGAATAAATAGCGTGTGTGTGTGTGTGTGTGTGTGTGTGTGTGTATGTCCTACTAATGCTGCTAATGCTGCTTTTAAGGAGCAGCACAGTGTTTGTTTCCCAAAACATGAGTGAAAGGAATTCTCTTAAGCTTGATCGTTATAAAATACTGCTCGGAACGGGTTTGTCCCGGAAAGAAGTTTTCCTCTTTCTTTCAAACATGTAAATATGTGTTGCTGCAGTCAACTTCATAAGGCTTCGAGACAGAGGGAACGAATCAGCTTTCAATACAGGAGGCGAGAAGGATAGACAATGCCGAGCTGAGCCAAGAGTGCCAATATTTTTTTTTAATGTTTACATCCTTGGGAGGCATTAGAATGCGACTGAAAACATTTCATGCACCTTTTCCCATGGATGAATCGCAACTGGTGCTCTATCAGCCATGTAACGCGTAGCATATGTCACGTTACACCCCGCGTAGCGAGCAAACGCGGGGACGAGGACGCCATTTTGGATACATCCTATAGTAATAGGATGATTGGTAGATCGCAAAAGTAAAGTGTGGTAGCGTAATGTACCGCATAAATAAACTGCACTAATGTAAAATAAATGATTAAATAAAAATCAAGCTAAGTTACCTTATTAAAACAATTAATTTAATAATGTAATTCTTACTCTGTCAGCGTAAAAGAAAAACACGTGCTGTAAAAGCTAAAAAAGAAATTAAAAAAATAGCATTATTGGTAAATTCTTTCTGTACTTGAAATGCTCTATAGGTGTAGATAGATACTGTGAACATGTCCGGTATACAAACCCACGTGTTAATACACACAATGCACACACTGCTGCAGAGTCGACTACCCAACCTGCATGCACAACTAAGGACACACACTCACGCTGACTCTTTTTTTTTTTCTTCTTTCTTTTTTTTTTATCTTCCTACTGCAGCAGAAAAGGAAACGCTATTAAGATATTGGCGCCAAAGTTTTTCACTTTCAGGCTTCTCCTCTCTCCCAGAGCAGGTCGGGGCAGGGGGATGTGCACGGTGCTTGATATGAACTTGGCGTAACACTGTCTTGGGGAAAAACAAAGTGATCAATGAGGGTAGACGAGGCGAGGCTCCCTAGGACAGGGCCAATCAATGCTGGAGAGAAACCTTGCCAGGGGCCCTTATGGAAATGGGAGCGCGTCCGGTAACCTCGGGAGCAAACAGGCGTGCTAGATCAATGGCGCTCCGACAGAAAAAGCTCACAGCTATATCACACCGCAGCACAGTAAATATGCAGTGATGAATCCCATAAGGCTCACGGTGAACTCTTAAACTGGAAAGAGTACGAGAGAGAGAGAGAAAAAAAGGAGAGGAGAATGGATGTGTAGATTAGTTGAGAATGCTGATTTTGCTGAAGGAAAAGAGAAAAGAGAAAAGAAGAGAAAAGAAGACCAGCGTAAAAAGCAGAAACAATAGTTGTTTGGGATGTAATGATTTTCAATTATGCTGTCATGAAAACGCTCATGGGAGACGTGAGGGTCTAACACAATGTGAAAAGATTTTGGCCTTCATTAAGTAATGTTTAATTGTTTAGCATTTGGTCATGTGTCTGCTGGCCTCAGTTATACAGCAGTGGGAATGTTTTCTGGTTTTTAAAAACGTGTATGGTGATATTAAGGTCTGCCAAGTAAATCAGTAAACCGATAAAAAATAATAATAATAAAATTGGGGGGGAAAACAATGTCCAGACAGATTACTAATTTATTGAACTGATTAACCATTTATTAATTAAGGAATAAAACATAACATGCTGTAAAGGTCGTTCTTGGGGCCTGTGATGAAATTTCTAATGGATGAAGGCGTAAAAACTGATCGACATTTACAGGAAACCTCAAGCACAGTACGATGATGAGATTCTTAGCTGCAGTAAAATATATGAACAGTGCAAACGTTTTAAAGAAGGCTGTATGATTTTTGACGTTCCCGGCTGAAACGGCTCAGAGCCCATTGCAATCGTTCCCATAAACGTTCAGTGAGTGGAACACATATATTCATGTATATCTCATGTTTGTGGTGGTTTGGGCTGTTGCAGGAGTTCCTGGGAGGCCAGCGTTTTAGACTTGAAGCAGTCAGTCCAATCATGGCTCTGGCATACGAAGAAAACGTTCTACATTTACGGTATTCGAGCACTAGTAAAGCACTTGGATAAGTGCATTAGTGTAGCAATAAAGCTGTTTTTTCTACTCCTTGTAAAACAATGAACAATGCCATAGTGTGAACTTACTGTTCCAAAGCTAAACAACTGTCTATATCTATTAAAGAACAGCACATTATACACGTCATCTGTTTGCAGGAACATTTATTGCTATTGACAGTCCACAATTTTTTTTTACAGCCATAAATAAATAAACAAACAAACAAACATATTTTATTAACGCCACAAACAGTTGATCCAATACCATGCCTTTATGTGTGTTTTATTATTTAGAAACTGCAACACTATGATCTGAGGTCAGAAATGTAGTAAAAGTACTAACACTAGGGACTTCTTCCAAAAAAAAAAAAATTTCATTTGTTTACATGGCATGTCCATCATACAAGTCCCTGTTTAAATTTATTTTAATTAATAGAGAGTTTAGTGCATAAGCCATGTTTATGCACTTAACTCTCTATTAAATTATAATGTATGATGTACACATTAACATAAACCTCGCAGCTGAAACTACTATAAAAGCTGCTGTTAAATTAATCAACATTATCATCATCATCATCATAATGTTGTGATATTACAACTAAAATTTTACTCAGCTTCAAGCTTCCATGTAATTCTGCAAATCCTAAATTGTACTATCTTCAAAGTCTATGTTTTTCTATTTTAATATCCGCAGAATATGCTCTTGTTGTCTTGTAATGGAGAATGAATTCCTGGTACTGACTTCATTAATAATGTTAATTTTTTTTTTAAAAACACTTGCAGACCTGTTATAATGATTTACTCATAAGCTATCATATATATTTGTCGCGGCGATGCAGACTCGGATTCTAACAGCCTTAAGAAATGCTTTAGTTCTTATTTGACAAAAATGTCAGCATCTGTCAATGTTCAATAGAGCCCTGATGCATATTCTATAAAGCAGATGTATAACTGATACACATTCACATGCAAATGACCTGCAGCCATATGAGCTGCATGGGACATGACAGACAATAAGCAAGTCTAACAAACTTGTCTGTGTCAGGGTGTGTGCACAAGCACACACACACATGCCAAAGACACAAAAACACACCTCAGACACATGTCAAATCAGAATTCCCTCTCACTTTAATGTGTATTCTAAACACAGGCCCATGCGCGCGCGCGCACACACACGCACACATTCTTGAAACAGGCCTTATCGCCAAGTGAAAAGATAGGCCACTCCAAACTGGCGTTTACTGATAGTTTATTTATAGAGAGCAGCGGTGAGATTTCTCTTATCTGCGCACTCGTCTGCGAGTGCATTCATCCTCTCAGCCCTGTTTATGCACTAAACTCTCTCTGCCTGTTAACAAGCAACAGCTAATTAAGCCTGAGACGGAGCAGGGAGAGAATGAGGGAGAGAGAGAGAGAGAATGAGAGAGAAAGAGACAGACTGAGGTAGAAAGAGATAAATGGGAAAGGGAGAGACAAACTCTGTCTAGTTCCTTAAACCATATGTCAATTTATATAATCTCCACAAGTTCATACCAATTAATTCACTTTCACAAGACAAGCTCAAAAAAAAAAAATCCACTAGCAATCTAGCACAAAGAAACGACTACAAAGATCTTAAAGGCGCACTACGAGATTTTTTAAAACAAATTTTAACAAATTCATCTACATCCTCTGGTGTGTACAGTACAATAACCACATAAGATCATTTCGACACATTCTCCTGTATCGTCCTAAGAAAACAGATCAAGAAAAAGTTTCATCAAAACTTGCTTCTAAAGGAAGTCCAAGAGCAGTTGTTGAACTTTGACCTATCACCCCTATCCTCTTTAGATCAGGATTTTTAATCCATCTTTAAGCTGAGGTATGCGGAAGAGGGCGGATAGCGCTTTCCTGTGATGCAGCACCCTGTGATTTCCTGTCATAGCTGCCCTGTGATGCAGCATCCTGTGAGTTCTTGTAACAGCTGCCCTCTGATGCAGCAAGAACAGAAGTTCATAAACAAATGGAGAAAACACATTTTAGCTTTTACAGTCCCTAGTGGGTAGTTATACTATTATTCAAGGGGAAAAACTTTCTTGTTAAATGTTAAAGTCGGAAGAATATCCTAAACCTTCCTTTAGCTGATGTTCTTTTCATTGTGGGCATATGAGATATTTGGGAATATGCACACCACCTGGCATATGCGTAGTGGTGAAATGTGGGAAAATGAACCACCAGTAATTTAAAAGAGAATAAAACGATAATTTAAAAAACATGGTAATAATATTAAGATTGTGATTCTTATTTACTTTGTTCTAAACTGGTGATTCGAATTAAACGATAAATCTGTACAGGGTCATGGAAAGCCTGGAGCCTGGATTTTTTTTCTTTAATAGGAAAAAAAAAAAAAAAAAAGAAAAAAAGATCAGCCGTGTATATAAGTATTTAGACCCTTAGTTATTACACGTGCAATTGAGTTCTGGTGCATCCTATTCCTATCAGTGCTCTTATATTAACAGATGCTTCTACAACTTGATTAGAGTCCACCTGTTCCTAACTGAGGTCATCATACATAATTAGGGAAGGTGCAGACCTGTGTATATGAGGTCTCATAGTAAAAATTATACGTCTCAGCAAAAAAAAAAAAAAAATTCTGCAGACCTGCGAGACACGGATCTGGGGTATCTAGCTCTAGAATGATGAGGAGAAAAAATAAATGTATTTTAAAGTGACTGAATAACAACAAAAAGTGGAAAATTTTTAAAGGAAAAAAATGTGGGAAAAATTCCATTGCCACAGAAAACATTAATGGCTTAATTGAAAAACTGATCTAAAAAAATACAAAATAAAAAACTTAAGTCAATACTAAAAATATTTTCTTTTTCATGAATTTATGTTTATGAAATCATTTTACGAAAAATAGTTTTTTTATAGACAACTGCCCTTTGATTGTTATTTTAAGTGGGTTTTTAATAAACAGTTTTTTTCCCCAAATGTGTCAAAATACTGCATAGAGTAAAACATCTTACTTCAACTTAATAAATCGAATTGTAATTGTAACACACTGCCATAAAAAATAACTAGAGGAGGCCTGATTTGTGTCAGTACATACTAAGAGAGAAAGCTAATTACTCTATATGTTTCCCTCCTTTCTCTTGTTTGCATTGTTATATTCTGTCTAGACATTTCTGGCATGATGCACCTAGACAGCAAACTGAAGTCAATTAAAAAGCTTGTGTGGACAGCCCCTCCATTCTCCGAGTACAAGCTGCCCATCATCTCCCAGAAACAAACATAAAATTTGTGCCAAAAAAAGGCCGGAAATGCAGAAATACCGCCGAGACGCTTGCCGCTCGCCACTCTCTATCTCTCTCTCGTGATAAATAAAAGAAAGAAAACAAAGACTATGAAAAAATAAATAAACACAAACTACTGAAGGGAGTGGGAGTCTTTTACAATAGCCAATTGTTAGGATCCTTTTCATGCAATAAAAATGAGAAATTTCTGATTTTATTATTCATCTCTCATACACACAAGGGTAGAGGTTCTGAACTGGGGCTATGAAGCTCATTTGTACATAATCACAAGGTAAAACAGAAGGAGGCGATCGCTCGACAACATGGAATTATAAAGAAAAGCCTCGGTGTGTTACTCTAGCATAAATGCTGAATGGATTTCCTTGTGTGGAGGAGCTGCACTTTAGTCTTCTGTATGAAAATGCACACAAGGACACGTACAAGGACACAAATTCTCCTATCTGCACACACCGGAATGAAAGGACAGGAAGGAGTACACACTAAGCAAGAAAAATGTCCGACTCGCTTTAAATATCTTGCCAAGATGGTTAAAAACAAAAGTACCTACTTAAAAAGACTTAAATACTAAATTTTAGTAAAAGTTAAAACATAATAATAGCTAGCTTGCCTGCTAATAGCTAGCTGTCACAATACCAAGTGGCTAGACAAACAGTATATACTGTAAGAACAGATGTTAGGTCACATATGGTGCTTTTATTTTTGCATGTACAAATAAAGCTGAAGCAGGAGTACTAAAATCCCAGAAACACTAAATACATCTTTATACAGCAACATAGATTCAACTGTAATTATTAATATACAAATACAAGGAAGGATTAAAAAGGTAAGAAAATATCATCACACTTCTTTTTGCGTTTAGGTTAAAGTAACCTCATTGAATGATAAATAAATCACTTAACTATCTTTATATACGGTTTACTACAGACTAATCCAACCTGAAATGTATAAAACTCCTATTTCTTAACAGCTTCCCTTAATGGTTTTGGTACTTTTATAATAATAAACATATTTATAATGTCATTACGATGCCACCTGTCAAGGGCTGGGATACATCAGGCAGCAAGTAGAGAGTCAAATTTTAAAGTCTGTGTGTTAGAAAAAGGAAAAATAGGCAAGCGTAAAAAGATTTGAGCTGAACTTTGACAAGGGACAGATTGCACTAGCTAGACAACTCGGTCAAAGCATCTCCGAAGAAGCAGGTGTGGGGTGTTCCATGGTTTGAAATACAAACTGAGAAAAAAGTGAATGCTGTCTCTGATGGAAAGGTGACAGGACAAACAGTACATCACAGCTTGCTGCTGCAGATCAGTGAGAGGGCGAATGATGACCCCTGTCCGCCACTGAATCATTATAGGTGCTAATGGGCATAAGAGAATTGGAACTGAACCACGAAAAATGCTTGGTCGGATGAATCACATTTTTTTTTCTCACAGTGAAACAAAAGGGGAATAAATGGCAACAGGAAACTATGTGATGCTCTGGGCAGTGTTCTGCTGGGAATTCTGTGGATGACACTTACCACTGTCCTTAATCATTGTTGCAGACCAAGTACACCCCTTCATAGCAACCATCCTCCCTAATGACACTGTGGCAGGACAATGCACCATGCCACACTGCACAAAACTGTGGTGCATGACGAAGTCCAACGTTGAACATTCAAATTCCCCAGACTTTAATCCAAGCTAGCATCTGTAGGATGTACCGGACAATTCAATTCAATTCAATTCAATTTTATTTGTATAGCGCTTTTAGCAATTTTCATTGCCGCAAAGCAGCTTTACATAGTCAAAAGAATTATTTAGGTTTGTATGAAATGTGAATTTGTATGAATCAAAATGGTCAGTTTGTCCCTGGTGAGCAAGCCGAGGGCGACAGTGGCAAGGAAAAACTCCCTGAGATGGTAATAGGAAGAAACCTTGAGAGGAACCAGACTCAACAGGGAACCCATCCTCATTTGGGTGAAACAGAAAGCAGTAAATGATCTGCATTTATACAGTGTGTAGGGTGGGAGGCAGTTCAGCTATAATAGCTGATGTTAATTGATGTTAATATGGAGTCCAGGTAGTTATTGAAGACCCAGGTAGACTTGTAAGAAGTTCCAGTCATGAACTATCGAACTGTCAAGTCCCCAGAGAAACAGTTGCCAACACCAGTCAAGGCCAGAACCATTTTCTAGGTAGAGATAAAGGTAGGTAGACAATAAAGTCTGATCCACAGAGGCCTTGTCTCACAACGTACAGGACTTAAAGGATCAGTGGCTACAGTCTTGGCGCCAGGAACACCTTCAGAGGTTTTGAGGTTTTTGAGGTTTCCATGTCTCGATGGGTGAAAGCTGTTTTGGTGGCACATGGGGGAACCTACACAATGTCAGGCAGGTGGTTTTAATGTTTTCTGGCTGATCTTAAGGCCAAAAAAGTGTACAGGAAGTAGTATATCAAATGCTTTGGAGAACAATAGACTCAGCTGAGTAAAAGCAGAACTTACAAATGTTGATTTTCACTACAGGGATTTCAATCCTGTTGTTTACATTTTCGATGAGATCACGGCTTGGAGTATGGGCTGATCATGGATACTGATGCAACACTGACATCCTCATAGTAAACAGACTCTTCTGTGCACTTCTGTTGCCAAGTTTGCAAATTTCCAGAGTCGACATGGAGGCGTTCATGTGTAAGATTTATGCCGTGTCGCTTAATCCCACGAGTTTGCAAAAGAAAATGTTAGTAGAGGAGCATCAGATTGTATGCAATATAATTTAACACCAACGTCCTGACCCTAAGAACACTGGCTGTGTCTGATACACTCATAGCTATAACACGCACTAACAGCTCACCCTAATGTCAGTGTCAAAACACTGTCCTTTAACCGAATTATTTCTGGTCAGTGGTTGGTTTAATGGTGCTGCATGCATAGTAGTGGTGTAGGGTCAGTAATTGTATACTTGTTTATACTACACTGAGTTTTTTGCCCACGAAATGATCAAACACAACAGTGCCTGAAGCTGTACAGGGCAGGAGCAGCAGGAGCAGCAGGAGCACGATGTACTGCCAATATTCAGAAAATCTGCACTGACCGGGTTCACACTCAACAAGAAGCAGAATTTAATAAATTATACATAGCAGCAGCAACATTATAAACACTGATTCTATATGTTCATGCTAAGAACAAGGATTCATAATTCAGCCCGGTGTCAGGCACAACACAAGCTTTTTTCTGCACTATAGAATATGCTCCTCACATATACTGTATCTTCACAGCGGTGCTTTGATCCCTGGAGAGTCGTACTGTGTTCTCAGGCAGGCTGTACGGCTTACACATAAGCATGAAGCACTCCTCATGTCGGATACGTGCCATGGCAAACATGGCTGACAAAGAATGTACAGAAGACACTATGGGACTTTGGGATAAGGGCACCCACACAGTGCAGCACCGGGATGCAGATGTATGGTTATATAAGGTATTATTATATAAGACGCCCTGTCCGCACTGATATCGCTGCCCTTTTTTCATCAACTGAGCCGGGGGAAGGTTACTCGAGGTTGTGCTCCACCTTGAAAAACTGCTCTTCATCCCATGGGAATGAAAGGAGATGAAAGAAATGGGAAGGAAAAAGAGAGAAAAAGAGAGAGAGAGAGAGAGAGAGAGAGAGAGAGAGAGAGAGAGAGTGAAAGCTCTGCAGGAGCAGCAGAGAGGAAGAGCCGCGAGGTTAAATGGTCAAGAGGTGGAGGGTAGTGTGTGCATGTGCAGGGCAGCGAAAGCTGTTCAACATGACGTGATTTTGGACCGTTCAGGCTTTTTTTTTTCTTTCTCGGGTTACTGAGATTTATAAAGAAAAAGAAAGAAATATGTAGCACTTCTTTATCATTACCCCATGATTTATATCATTACCTTGTGATCCTTGTTTGCTTTGTATATTTGGGCTTAATTTTATCAGTTACACCAGCGGCCGACTGGTATGACGAAAAACTTTCAATAGCGTGTTTATGATCGACGCACAATAAATAAAATCTCTAGAAATTGCATGCTTAGCTGAACAGCTAGTTAGTCTTAGTGATGAGCATGATACTTTGTCTAATTTTATTACAAGTTTGCCTATTGACTGAGGAATGAAATGAAAATAGCAAGACTCTGGCACATATCTCACGCAAACCAGAAAGGTTTAGAAGCGTAGGATAATCTTAGCATTTTTATACCAGGCATAATCTGTATCATTTGAACATGATGAGCATTACATTATATCATAAGAGGACAAGCTTTAATAAAATACCATATCAATTACCAATCCCATGTGTGATATCAATTAGCAATTAGCAATACCATGTCCAACATTACTCGTCAGTGTTGCCATTGAAATCTAGTTCTGCTATTCTTATTGGTACTGTCTGTTGTGTTCTACTTTTTTTCTTTATCTTAGGTCTAATTCGCGCATATTTTATTTTTACTTTATGCTGTTTATTACTTAATTTCAATAATAATATTTTCTTTGTCTTTGGCACAAGAATTTCCTCCAGGATCAAAAAAGTTGTATCTTATCTCATCTTTAAGAACAGGAACGTTCTCAGGTTCACACAGACAATATTTCTTCAACCTGACTGAAATCATTCTGTTCATCTGAACTGTTTACATGGATGCTTATCCGTTGTGTGCTTATATGCTTAAAGTATTTAATTAAAATATAGCTTTTTTTGACATGTGCAAAGTCATTCCGCCTGCTGCGAAGCGTTTAATTTGCTGGAAATGTAACAGAAGGAGGTAAAGGAAGTATTTTTAGTCCCATCTTTTCCTATAAATCCCACCCTCTGCATGATAATTGGTTACAAGAATCAAGTCTCATTTACGATTGGTCATGTGCTTTACTATGTGTGATCCCATAAGCCAATCATGAGATCTGATGAGCCCCTTCGTCCACTATAGACCCAGGGGATAAAAGTAAAGACAGGTGGAAGAGGTGATTGTTTTCATGGAGTTTACTGATAAGTATTGGAAGCTAAATTTAAAAAAATGAATGAATTCAAGTCTTTACATGGCTGATATTTATCTATTAAATAGTCCATCAAAGCTTTTCACCATCCCTCTGATTCTCGTTGAAAATTTATTTAAATCAGGGCAAATCAAGTCAGACTGTTCCGACTGAGGTGTTTACACGGTGCATTTTATTTTGATCGCGCTATTATTTCCATTATCGGAAATAATAATTATTATAATTATTTGGCTCCATGTAAATAGACCTGACTTTCGGACGTAAAAAACTTAACCATCATCTTGAAATTTCAAACCTATCAAAGGAAATAAAAACAAAGTCTGTTGGTATTGTTACTAAAGTCAGGATGGTCTCCACTACTTCAACCTTAAATCAAAATGGGTGCTCAGAGCATTAAGAGAAAAGAAAGTCTTTTTTTTTTTTCCTTCCCTTTTGCAGATGGAATTCATGGACATAAAAAAGGGTTAAATTGCAACTTACGGGACCCTAGGTCTGATTTAAATCTAATGCAGGATTAAATCTATTAAAATTATTAGTAGTTGGGAAACCTCCAGTTGGAAAGAACCACAGATAAAAACACTGAAATGGTTAAAATGTCAGTGAAACAAAGTAATGACCGGTATGAAAAAAAGAGAAGGAAAAAGCTAGTGCTCTCTGCCTTTAAGCATCCACTCTCTCCTGTTCCCTGTTCAGGCCTTAAGCTGTGCTTTGATGTATCTATAATTACACCATACAGTCTAAAGATGTGTGGTTAAAAAAAAAAAAAATCAAAACTGGGTAAAATGCAGAGCGGAGACAGCGAGAGTGAGTGAGGATGAAGCAGAGGGGGATTAATCGGTTGGTGTTTGATGTGCTTGATCAGAAACGTGTTTATTAACTGCAGAAGGCGAGCGGTAATTAACCCGCAGACAGCGAGCTTTCTGGAGCACCGTTCGTGTGTCAAACGGTCCATCTCTGCTAAAGCTAGCGGTCTTCCACCTCTCGCTCTCCTCCCCCTCGCTGCTCTTCTCGCCTTTAATGCCCTCTGCACTCCCCTCGGACCACTTTCCCGATCAATTAGCTGCTCGGCTGTTTTTTTTTTTTTCTTGTGCGCATGGCTCAGTTAATGAAGATAAACATTCTTAAAGCTTGCAAAGGATTTAATCAAAGTTGCAGAGATTACTTCTATACTAACTTTAATTCTGTGCGTATTTATAGTCCGGGAGATGGTTTTATAGTCAGGTGACGTACATGCTCTTTTGGGGTCAGAGGTGTTGTGACAGGTGACTATTTTTTTTTTTAATAGAAAATTGGGACCATGGTGTCAGAGGTGACACACGCAGTTACTTTGTCCATAACCTGGTATCAATAGACAAAGTTTTGAATATCACCATACAATAATGTATGCACACACACACAACTTAATACAAATCAAACTTGTTGGCTTTTAGGCTCTCGGTGTACATGCACGTGTGTGTGTGCGCACACACCCCACATGCTGCTGTTTAAAGGATGTACATGCATGAGGGAAGTGTCAAATTTTAATGAATGTAAGCTAATGAGAAGACTTTAAATTAGCCAGCCGTGATTAGAGACAGTGTCCATATCAAACGCACACACTACCACGGCAGGAAAAAAAAAACAAAAAAAAAAGCATGTGTATGTGCATGAAAGAAAGATGTAGTAAGAGAGCACACATGATGGAGAAACTATTTATAATGACTGAATTAAAATTTTATCTCTCTTTTTTTATATGTATAGATGGATAGATAGATAGATAGATAGATATAGTTACAAAGTAATAGGGAATAAACCTTATTCATCCTCATCCTCTTTAAGAATCTACCAGCTAGGGAATAAAATCACCACTGACCAGCTGATTTGATATCAAGATACCTACATAGGTGCCGATTCGATCTGTACTGCGGTACAATTTTATTTCTATAGCATTTTCAACAAGTTATTTTTGCAAAGCGGCTTTACAGAATAAAAAGAAACTCATGTAAATGTATGTAAAAAATATATTAATAAAACAACATGATCATATTGTCCCTCTATGCCAATGGTACTTCTGTAGGTGTATAAAAAAAAAGAGAAAAAAAGAATAAAAAAACGGTTTGAAAATTCTGCTGATAAATGTCTTATAACAAAGGTCCTAATTAGTTTGGGATACACCAACGCTAGAAAACTTTTTGATGATACTAATTGGTGGCGTAGTGGTAGCACTGTGGAACCGGTTGAGTCCAGGGTTGAGTGTTCTGCCTTTGAGTCTCTATGTGTGGAGTTCGAAAGTTCTCCCAGCGCTTCATGCGTTTCTTCTTGGTTACTTTGGTTTCCCCCTCACTTGCAGAGTAGGTTAACTGTCATTTCCAACTTGCCTGTAGTGTACGTGTGTGTGCGCTTCTGCCCTGTAATGGACTGACACCCCGTCCAGGGGTGACTTAACAGAGATTTAAGTGGGTTTGAACAGAAAAAAATGTAAATATACAGTACTGTGCAAAAGTCATGAGCCACATCTAATTTCTTCTTATTGTGTTTCCAAAGATCCAGACTTTCTTTAGGAATAGTTGTCCAGACATCCTAAAGAACTTTTTTTGCTCTCATTTTTGGCACATTTTGCCTCTTATTTTAGGTCCAGTCCCTGAACCTTACCAATTTCAGATGAATTGTTATTGTCTGTTAAGCCACATAGTGACCTATGAATCATTCAAGCATAAAAAAGTCTAACCTAAAGCATGAAACAGAGAGAATCAAGTGCAGATGATGTACAGAAGATCAGGCCAGTGATTAGTATACTGGTGATGCTGATACTGAGTGGTTGAAACAGACGAGAGGGGAAATGAGGTTGTTCACTTAATATAATTGAAGAAATGAGGAGTGGCTCAAAACGTTTGCACAGTACAATGATCAGTAGTAACTGGTTCTCTGTCCACTATTAAGTAAGAAAATACACATTTGGTCAATTTTGGGGTTTATATCTTAGGAAACAGAACAAAGACGTTAAACTTTACAACACTTTAAAACAGTTTGTACAAAGTGCTGCTGCTGTCTTGGCCTTTTTGGCCACATTACAGCCCCATGTTTCATTTCAGGCCGCCCATTTACTGTGGCCATCCTTTCAAGTCTTGTCTCTGAACATAAAAAAGTTGCCTGCTTTTACCACCTGATTTTTGACGTGGCTTACATCAGAAACTCACTTTTTTTTTGCTACATCACACACACATCACTGCTGTCTACACTCTGCTTAAGAAGACAGATCCCTATTAATCAAACTGACATTCGCACAATAAAAGTAGTGATTATGTAACACTAGGTGTATACGAGACTAACACACAATCCTAAGGTAAATCAGAGGGCTGGGAACTCTATCAGCACATGGTTTGTAACATTTCTGTCCTTAAATATTGAAAGCATGTAGGTGGGTGTGTTTGAATTTGGGACAGTAAAATTGTGTAATCAATCACAAAGCACGAAGCAGCATGTGCAAGTGGCTTGTGAAATCATGTGTAATACTGCCTCATCCTATTGTGCGCCCTAACTATCACAGTCACCTTAAGCTCCGGAGTGGGAAGAAGCTGGGGGCGTGGCCAAACATACATCATCATTACAGAGAGGAAAAGATGATCACAAGCAGGGCGCAGTTCTTTTTTTTTCCTAATAAGGTAAAAAAAAATGCATGGATAACTAAAGTTGTGACTGTAAACGATTCTAACAAGTTATTAGCTGTGACTAAGCTTCTTATAAAATTAAAATAAAATGATATAAAAGATCTCCTATACAGTGAAAAAGCCCTGATAAACATCACGCTGCTCTATTATTCCAATTTCATGACCTGCAGGTGACGACGTTCACGTCTTTATATGTTTGGCTGCACTGACAAAAGCTTTCAGGGAAAGATGTTTTCTCTGCTGTGATATTAGACAGAAGGTTAATAAGGGTCGTGTAAAGTACTACAGCATATCATCGGTGGAGCACGCTTTCAGATACAACGGTTTATTTTTATTTTCACCAAATCTTCATGATTTTAATTTCATTCCATTTGCAGAATATTACAAAATGAATAAATAAACGAAAAAAAAAAAATTAAATCAAGACTTACCAGAATTTATTTCTGAATCATAAACAAGGCAAAAAAAAAAAAAAGGCATTTTAATCGGTTAAAACCTAAAACGCATTATAGACTCAAAAATCTTAAAACTAATAAATAAATTTAGAAATGTTCCAATAATTCCGATTTGATAAGTAAAGTATCTGGTATAGGGAAAATAACTGACTAACAGACTTATCCAAATTCGGCTAAAACGTTGATTTCACCGCTATTTGGTAAAGCTTGAAAGCTACCAGAATATCTCCTTTTAAATGTTCTAACATACTCGTGTATCTGTATAACGCACGTGCAACAATTATTTTCTTTCCACCAGTTTCACTGGATAAATCACTGGTTCTCAACTCTGGTCCTGGAGGACCGTTGTCCTGCACATTTTCTTTTTTTCTTTCTTTGCTCTACCACACCCATTTCAATAAAAAAAAGGCTGTTAGTTAGCTCATTGGCTAAATCAGGTGTGCTGGAAACCGAGAAAACACTGAAATATGCAGAACAAGACCTGTGTTGGGAACCAATAGCTGAAAGAGGGCTTATATTTAGTAATACATAACCAGAACGCTTCACTGTGTTCACCAAAACCCCACTTCCTAGTTCAAAACGGTAAAGTTATATTCAGCCTCTATTCAACACATATACATCACTGCACAGGGAAATTCTTTGCAAATTCCAGCTTCTTAATTAAAATACATTAGTGTGAGTGACATCATCAGTGGACATGTTCCCAAAGTGTGTGTGTGTCACTGTGTGAATGCTCCAAAATAAATTACCCCTCAGATAATGCATTCTCTCATACCTTAAACTAAATTTTTTTCACTCCTGCTCCGAACGCGCCATTTCAGTGTCTATGTTAATAAGCTACACTAGCAGAGCTGAGCTGAGCAACAAGTCCAGAGAGTTAGGGGCTCTTCTTATATGAGGTCACACTGGGGGAATTGAATTGAAATCTAATGAAAATGGCCAGGTAAATGCAATATCACTCCTGCATTTGTGGTCTAATGATTAACAGTATTGCGTTGAACCACAGCCGTGTGGATATTCAGTATAACTGCACTCTTTCTCTTGTGATATTACTTAAGTGTGTCCGCTGGTCACGTCCTACAAATGAGAGTCAATAGTGGAAGTAAACAGCTGGGTATTCTATCTACTGTATGTATATTTCAACAGACACCACTTCCTCACTCACAAGCAAGATGTGAACAAATGTTCCCTGACTGGACCGAGCCGCACACATTTAGCCATCTGTAACTGGACTGGACGAAGCCACACACACACTCGTTAATTCTCCCGAAAACTTTCTCACATCATCTGCTGCATTCCTCCCTCCCCGCCCTCATTCGATCGTCCTCGCTCTCTAAAAGTTGAACGTGCCTTAGGATAAGGATGTACTGGATTGTTTATAGAAGCAGCGCTTTCCCAACGAAGCTTAACGTGATGTATTTTTAATCATTTCTCTCCTGCTCCATCTTCTTGCCCGCTCAGACGGTCCAGACTTTCCCAGCGGTGAGGCCGAATAGGAGATGTGTGTTTGTGCGTGTATGTATGTGTGTGTCTTTAACAAAAACACAACAAATACTTACCAGCTCCACAAAAGACAGCCCTCCATAGCTGTGAGCAACCACAAAGATGTTTTTGGCGCGCGATCTAGAAATGAAATGGTCCCACACATAGAGTGTGTGCTCCTCGGGTGAACTGTTTTCCTGTAAACACACACATACATACACAAGAAGTGTAAGAGATAACATCTGATCGAAGACATATACACACACACACACACACACACACACACACACACACACACACACACACACACAAAGAAACAGATCCTGCGGGGTTCAATGAGCCTTGCATATTGCAAATGCCCCAAATGTAAAAACCGATAGCTCCTGTGACGGCAGGTTTAAATCTTAATTTGTACTCAGCTACACAATCAATGTGGCCTCGATACAAGCAGTAAGCACATAAATGGCCAACACTGGGGGAAGGTCGCACACCAGTGTGGACAAAACACTCGTAATTAACACAGGCCTGAGGTGAGTCCGTACCTAAATGAGAAAAGAGAGAGAGAGATAGCGATAGAGAGGAAGGAACGGATGTGCGTGGAAAGAGAGGAAGGACATCGATCTGTGTGTTTGGAGAAGCCGTAAAGTTGGAGCATTTAAAAAAATTGAGAAATTGGGTTGTGTTTTTAAATTAAGATTAATTATAAATAGTAAATGAAAGATTTCCTTTATATAAGGATTAATTCGGCCTATGTACAGTATACTCGAAGCACACACAAGGAGCATGTCTTCAAGCATTAAGCAACTATTTAACTATAAATCTGCTTGGCCCAGGATCATCTCTAAACCTGATCTTTTATTAAACAGGCCAAACCCAAAAGATGCATGAAAAGACAGTTAGTTAGTTAACCAGCTTGCCTGACAGGCACAATTACTGTAGCACCAATGTCTTGATTTTCATCTTAGTCATGTACAGTAAAGTCCCAGGCTTATGAACAAATTCTGCTCCTAGTACACGTTTACAAGTCAGATTCGTTCGTAAGTTGGACACTGTGAGTCTTATACACCAATATACAAAGCAAAGCATAAAAAAACAAACACACGTTTGTTGCTTTGGTCTTGCATTATACCCGCACAAAATTGGGAACGGAAATTACGGTGATCTAGCGGGGTCAACCAGATTTAGAGGCAACCCCAGGAAAACGTGACGTTGGGGGGAGATACTCTACAACAGACTAGTAAATCTGTTTCAATGAGGATTTTCCTAAATTAGGATTAGAGTACTTACTATAGTGACAGATTTACCGACTGCCGTTTTTCACCATCATGCTCCTGTACTGATTCATTGAAATCACTGAGGCCGACTCATTTCTTCTGAAATGAACTGCACCAAACCAAGGCCACCTCTCAGGCTCTCTCTCAGGCAGGATACTTTTGTCCATAAGTGTGAAAGCTACTTGGGGGGGGGTTACTAAAATGCACCAGGGTTTGATTCAGACAGATCAAAGGCCATGGATGTGAGAGTATTCCTGCTTACCACACTTTAAATTCAACAAATGTTTTTCCTCCAATACTTAGAAAATGTCTGTTCTGGACAGAAAACTGTCAATTTGTATTTGTAAGTGAATGAATTAAAAAAAAAAAAAAAAAAAAACTAAACCCCCGTATGCTATTACACTGTGTATAAACAAAATCAACTTTTTGGACTTCAGGCGCAAATCAAATTCTGCTAAGCTGAACTTGAACACCTACAGTAAGCTGAACTCGTGAACACTTTTCTTTCCTGTTTGCAACTTTGCTTGTTGTTCGGCTCGTCTCACACTCTCTTGCATCAGCATTCAATTAGAGATTAAGCTCCTGAACACAGCCTAATAACTGAATTAAAATCGAAGCAGCTGACAAGGGCTAAAAGATTTCTTGACAAACAGCTTGTTTATGAAAGTAAATAAATATGAAAGGTGTAGCAGTGTGATGCAACCCAAGCAGAGCAGATTACACATCTTGGGCTGTCCCGCTGGGGCGGGGGTGAGGGGGGTGTTTGGTTTAGATCTATATGATGATGTATGTGGGATGTGAACATAAACCTACATACATACACACACATGGTTTGATTAGAAATAAGAAACAAAGAAAAAAGCTTAAAATAGTTTAAAGACCTTTCAGTGTCACCTTAAATATAATTAGGGATCAAACACACAGACAATGATGAAACATTAGACACTAAAGCAATGCAAAATAAGTGCAGCACGAGCAAATAAGAATTATTAAAGCTTACTGGACAGTAAAGGAGACTATAAAAACAACAAGGTGAGATTATTTGCTGTTATCTGGTTAGTTACCTCACACTGACGTCTGTATGAAGGAAAACAATTATTAATAATAATAATATTAATAATAATAAATTATTTGTAATGAAAAACTTGCTCTGTGGAATTCTCTATTCTGATAGGTCAGAAAGTCTCTGACAGTAGTGCTGCCTCCAAGATGGATCACAAGTATATATTAATACACTCTTTATATTACGTCATTGTTTCCATAGTAACATTTACAGGGAATCTGTATAACTCAGAGAAGGTGAGATGGATAATCCAAGGCTGATAATAAATAGATGGAAAAAGAATGCTGATTTTAGGATTCCTGATTTCTGGACAGGGTGCCAATCCATCCCAGGGGACGCACACACACACACACACACACACACACACACACACACACACACACACACGTTGTTGTTCTTGACGACAAGAAAGAGGTTTATAAAATAAAGAAATGTTGTTCATTAATCAGTGAAGTATTTAGTGTAATTGTTAACTACAATTTGACATTTGGGTGATGCTGCTTTGGGAAAATAATCACTTTTACCCCTAGTTCACAACAGCCTGTAGCACACCTCAGCTTGGATTATTTTTATCATTTACCCATCCAGGTGCTTTATTCCTTCCGTAATACATTATTTTTACATAATAGGTTATCTAAAAAAAAGCAGAACTTTTTAAGGACATGATGTGATGCAGACACTCCGGAGAACGCTGTAATGCTTTAAAATAAAAATAATAAATAAATCAACAAAAGAAACACATTCATACTTTTATCTTCCTACAAATGTCAAAACAGCACAAATATCCCAATAAACAAATTTAGCGCTGTGTGCCGGTCCTCCAGAGGCACTCTATTGCTATAATCATTGTGCTACTCCATGAGTGCGAGTGTGTGCATGAATGAATAAGAGCTTGGCTCCTCTGCGACGCACTGGCAAAAGCAGGTAACGTCCCCCTACCTTATCACCCAAGCACAGAGACTAACACCTGGCCCAAACACTCACACAAACAAAGGTGGCCATGGAGTGTGCGCATACACAAACGCGTGCACGCACACACCCACACATTATGTGCCACATGATTGACTACCTGCTCTGATAGGGGCCACACTTATCTCGAGCAAAATTTGCATATTGTGTAATTATTTCCCAGGGTTAATTAGCTCGGCAAAACAGGCTGCCCTCAGAGACAGCCTCCTGGTGACAGATTCACCCGTCGCTCTCTCTGTCTTTCTCTCCTACCCAAACACGTGCCAGTCCGCTCAGACTCCCCGCTGTTCCCTAACCTGCTGCGCCTCACAGAGACCAACATCAAAAGTCTGAAGGTGTGTGTCCGCATGTGTGTGTGTGCATGGAATATATTCAGTCTCCATACGCGCACATGAATCGTCAGTACAGAAAGCGCCGAGCTTTGAAGCACCTCTTGAGCTGAGCTCTAGCTGGAGAGACGAGCTCTTAATGGAGGAGCCGGGCCATTACGGCACATCCTCAGAGCTCTCGGCTCCTCCTGTGATCACTGCTCTCACTGCGTCATGCTGAATTCTTGGCTTTTCCTTTTCCCAATCTTTTTTTTTTTTTTTTGCCGCCAATGTTCACACTCGCTTGCATTCAGGATGTTAGAACAAGACGCATCAATCCCTCTGCTGAGAGAAAAAATACAAATAGTGCTGTCACACTCAAAACCTGGGATATTTTACCCGCATACCCTTACTGGTGTTTTATTGTATCACGTGCATGCAGTCACACTTGCCACGAAGGTGGGAAAAAAATACCAAATGTACGGCATTTGGTGAAAAATTTTATTACATTTTTGAAGTTGTCGTCAAAAAAGTTAAAATGAAGTTGAGATTAAATAGTCAAAACTCAATGTAAAAGAAACTGGAATAATCAATTACAGTTCTAACTCCCCACCATCATATGTAGCACTGTTTACATCATGATCGTCATGATAACCTGTTTCTTATTAACCACACTGGTTTTCTATGTTTCCCCCAACGCCTAGTCATATACACGAGTGAAAGTAGTTTTAAATAATTCCTGGTATGATGTAGCCAAAAGGTGAGGAGTGAACCATGCAGGTGGTGGACAGTCCCCTTAATCAATTTAGTGTGTTTCTCTTTATGTCTCAGCTTATTCCCATACTGTGGTGGAGCCTGAGCTAACTCAATGTTCTAATGTTCTTTAAAAAAAAAAAAAAACTGTTAGAGAGTTGAATCCCACATAGTGTAAAATGGAAAAATGTAGTGCCCTTGATTAGGGGTTAGGGAGAGTTTTAGGATTCAGCCGTGTGTTAGGAGCAAGTTACTTTTGTAGTTCATGTTAGCTGTGAACAAAGTAATGAAAGCTTGAAACACAACAGGTTCAGAGGCGATTCGAAACAACTTGGAAACAATTGCGAAGGAAACTAAATGTTGTGTAAGATGAGATTGTTATCAGATGTGTTTTTTTGGCCAAGGTGCTTCCTTAATGGATTTAAATGCGAGTGTTTTAGCAGTACCGAACCGTCCTGGCCTACTTTCACCCATGATTTTATCCATAGCAGCACAAGGTTTACTAGTCTGACTGAAGGAGGAAAAAAATAATAAAACAAGCTTGAAACTGATTACACTTCTTATTTGAAAGAATGCAATTAAAATGCAATTAGCACTAGGAAGAGCATTGTGATGTTCTGTAAACCATTTGAAATTCTCAAGGTTTCTTTCAGTGCTCCCTTGTAACATGACAGATGATCAGCTGACAAGGATTAACATCAACGACATCATTAAATAACATAACACTATACAGTTCTCACTATACAGGCTTTTATTTTAAATAAAAAAAAAAAGGTTTTTCAAACATATTTGTAGGTGGAGTCTCATTTTATAATTTGTTAAATGTATATAGGTTACTTTTGGTAAAGTTAAACTGTCTTAAATTAGATAATTTATTAGCATTTTATGCATCTTCATGAAGTGTTACCTGATAATGTTCTTTTTTTTTTTTTTTTTTTTTTTGTTTCCATTATATCCGGAGCTCCAAATGTCTTTTTGGTCAACTAAAGAAAAGTTCTGGATGCAGTCTCATTATTGTTGTTCTTCCTCCTGTTCTTGTTCTTATGCTACGGTCACTGCTGTGTGCTACAGATTCTCTTAAACAAACACTCATGAGGAGTTTAGTCCCCAGCACAGAAGTGGCGTCGTTTCATTCCTCGTTCCTGATGCGGCGTGTTAGCACTTTGTATTAAAACTATCAAGTTGTCATCAAGACATCATTCTCTTTTCTGTTAAAGATCACTCGCATATGAGCCTCCTGGATGTACACAAGCACTCGTTTGTTCCCATGATTTGCTGATTAATTACAATTACATTCGAGCTTGATCAAAAAACGGGACAAGATCAAGGTGTCATTTTTTTTTTTTTTTCTTTTAAACCACAATGACATTCTCTGTGTTAGCCAACTGGCTATAGCCTGCAGTCAGCAGGAGAAAACGGCACCAGCTGCATGGATGTGCCACACACGCTCCCGGTCACTCAGCCTCCCATCTGCACGCCGCATGCGAGAGCATTAAGCAGACGAAAGTACAAATATGTACAAACAGCTGCAGACGTAGGGGATCCGAAAGCAAATCGCACTAAAACATCCCCAATTTGTTTTGACAAATCCACAATTCATACCAGTCTTTCAGCGCTTAGTGCCAAACACACAGGAACGCCGAAGGTGGGATCGAATGTCAAGATTAGCAACTGTGAGTTGTCAAACTGTGCAAACAGCACATCGTGCACAAGGACACAGGCTACAGTAGAAGGTTAAACAGGCTACACTGGAAGGACACGTTCAGGAGACAAGTACGCGCAAGCTTACTAATTGATGAGTAAATACAGTGCAGGAGAAGACCACCGTGGCCGAACAGTCTGTGTGGGCGTCTGGTGGGATCTTTCAATGAGGATTTCTAGGCTAATTGAGGAAACCCTTTTAAACCTTAAAAGGTATTTAAACGCTAAAGCGTCTTATTTTAGCGACTAATCAGCCTGCGGTAAGCTAGAGTTACTCTTATTAGTTACGAAGCTTCCTTAAAACGACTACCTGCTTCATAGACAAACTTTGACTAAACAAAGTTCTCATTCAACAGGTACATCTAAGTGATTTGAATAGTGACCTCTCATCTCATTTTCCTTCCGGTAAATGATTAAAATTTAAACAAGCCGCGCTGGTATTTACACATTTGGTAGCACTCCAGTGTAGATCCATTAGAGTGTAGACGTTCACCCTCCACTGGACGCATATCATCATTCGGCGACCAGTTATCCGCACGCTTCTCTTGTCAACAGCACACGTTTTTAGGACATTCGATACGATCGGGTTTGAATGGTGCTAGTGTGGAGGAACGCTCGGTACTCTACGATAAAGCTGGAGCCGAGTTTTGTGGCGGCGCGTGGGCTTCCTGATAGCGCGGAAAAACTAGCCGTCTCAGGTTGGCTAAATAGCTACTGGCACTTCTTTCCTGTAGATTTGTTCTTCACAGCTCGCCAGTCACAGACAACGTGCCTGTTCAGAGACACGAAGGAGCAATGAAAAAGCCCTCGTGCCTTCTAGAATGGGGGTAAAAGCTGAAGCAAAGGGAAAAAAACCTAACTAAAAGAAAAAACCTTTGGGTTTTAACTACTGGAGAAATCATTGGAAGCCAGCAAGATGATAACCAAAGCCAGCTGAGAGGATAAGGCCGGAATAATAACTTATTCTGTGCATGCCAAAAGACAGGAAATGGAAAAAGAAAGGAAGGGGGGGCGGGGAGTTTAATTAAAGCGATCCAGACAGACATTCGGTACATAAAGAAGCTTGGCCCATCACTGTACAGAGGTGTGACCTTGCTACCGTGGAGCTAATCTCAACAAAATTTGGTGGTGCATTGTTTCAAATCAATATCTCATTAACAAAGTACAAAAGAACTGGTGCCTGTCTAGCAGGGGTTCCCTGTTAAAAGACAGCTCTCGGCTACATATAGCCAGAAAGGTCATCTTTGTCAAATCTCGACCCGCCTCGCACCAAGCCTGTGATTGTCAGATTAAATTACTGCTTGGGTTTAATTGACGCAAGCGAGGTGAGCGAGCAGCCACTTGTGTGAGGGTTTGGAGGAAAGGCCTGCTGTGAGGGGCCTGGCTATGGGTCCTCGCAGCAGATTGGATCTGTTTAAGGTTGACCTGACAGGAAGATTGGGAGCAGACATCTGAGAAAAGGCCTCGTCCCTTGAAACAAGTGCAAATGCGCGGCTTCAGAAAAGACGTGCGCTCAGACGAGGACAGGTCCGCGCGCAAACATAACACACATACGCGCAGACTTCTCCGGCGTAACCACCCCCACACAAGTCAGAGCTATACAACAATAGTGCCAGATTCTGCTTTTGTACATACAGTTACCATAAATCAATATTTCCAGACATACTCACAATCTCAATAAGAGCATCTACGGACTTATACGCATGGGTTGAACAGGTGAGCACCTCCGGACCTTAGCTATTGACCCTTGCTTCGGCTGTGTCATGGGTTCATACGTTTAATTAAGCCGAGTCCAGTCTGCACGCATGTCCTTGCAATAAGGTCGCAAACAAGGTCTCGGAGGCCAAAGTTCACCCGTGCTCGGGGATTTAAGAAGTGTCCTGGAGAGATGTGAACAAAGACAGCTTCAAGGTGATGCAACAGCCAGTCGGAATACATATCGCCTCCTCCTCCTGACAGCTCAACCCAGACCGGGTCTTATCTCAAAGACGTGCAGGTTAGTCGTGTACGAGGCAAGCATAGGGGAACAGAACATCTACAAAACACGGATTCCGATGCTCCCGCGAGGAATATATGAGTAGGAAAAACAAGGGATAAATAATGGATGGCGATCCTGAGGAGACAGAGGCGGCTGTTGGGTACACGCTGTGTGAACATTATCCACTACCGCCGGTCTGCGTGTCACCTTGGACTGATGCTGACTCCAAATCAACACTCTCACCACTGACTTTCTCATGCGGAGGGATTGCTGAGGGGGATTTAGAGGAGAGATAAAAAGCAGGGGTACAACCGAACCAACGAGCTTCTATTGGCACAGTACCATTCACTTATTTACTTAGTTAAATAGTTTAAACATGGGACACTCTGGAAAACCAACACATTTCATGATAGTAAAGTTACGAAAAAACTCCATAGTACAAAATATTCAGCAAAAAGTTTTTTTTTCTTTTGACGACAGCAATTCCTGTACACCAAAACTATGTACCATACAGTACATTAGCATTAAGTGATTATCATGCTAAAAAATATTTTGCTTAGCACAAGTATGAACTATTATTTAAATCTTTGATGTCTTTTGGGGTTTCAAACACTATTTTCATCAAGATCTTCCACGTTTCTAAGGCCAGACAATTATAAAGACACACTTCCCAAATATTTTCTTTGCCAAAAATCCTAGTCTTGACATAAAACAGGACTGGGAGTTGTAAAATGATGCAAATAAGTGGTCTAAGACAGACCATTGACCTTATACAAGAGAAGTAAAACATTGTCTAGATGATGTACAAAAGAGAAACAGAGTGAAGCCATGTACTCAAAGTGTTCAATAAACTCATGCCACCACTGCAAGGATCTGACACTTAAAGTTCTGCAGGCACTTAAGAAATGAATAAACGAAGCGACAGAGAGCGGAGGGGAAAAAAAAGTGGAACGCTGCTCAGCGCAAGCTGCTGCTTCTCAATATGCCCTCTCTCTCTCTTTCTCCGTCTCCCTGTCTCTGTCTCAGAACAAAAACGCAACAATAAGAAATCCAAAGGAAAAAAAAAGTGAGAGAAAGAATATTCTAGTCATTTAGAAAAACGGTTCTTTTCCCTCAGGGGCTCGGGCCCTAAGCCTGTCCCGGTTAGGCCTGAATGAAATCTTTGGAAGCTTCTTAAGCCTTCAATGTGGGTTTTGTTCCTGCTATTCCTTCGCTTGGCTGACAGAAAATAGGTAACTGGATTAGGCCTCAAATTCAGAGTAAAGTGAACTCCCAAAAAAACCCTGTGTATGCTGGCCCCGCCTCTCCCTCTCCCCGTCTCTCTCATCCACTCGGCCTCTCCAGAGACACTAGACGTGGGCCGTTGGGGCTGTGATCTTTTAAGAGTGCTAGGAGATTATGCAGGCTTGGGGGCTTCGACACTATGAACCCTGGGGGGGAGCAAAAAGTAAGAGTGCTAAAGGCAGTTAAGGGCTCCTTAACGAGGGTAAGGAAGCGTATTAATCAACTCAACTGTGGGCAGGAACAGGCTCCCCGGGCTGAGAAGAGCGACGTGCAGGTGGTCTGCAGCTCAGCAGGAAGTCAAGGAGGGGAGGAGAGGCGCCTGAGCCGGGTACAATACCGCTAGAAAAGATTAAAAAGTTCTAGAGAATGAGAGTGGGCCTGACCCGCCCACTACTCTAGGGCCTGAGAGAATGGGTGGAGAAGAGAGAAAAACACACATTCGGACTCACAAATACAAACACGCCTTAAAGCTGAGAGCCAAAGAGATATGAGCGCAGTGTTTATGGACACACGCAAAAGCAATGCATGGCTCCCACCTAGATAGGTGTCGGATACGAATAGCAGGAAAAAAAAGGTGTCAGGGGCTGAACAAAACCAGAAGACTGGCATTAACTCTCTACTCCTGTTGGATGTTACTGGTGCGTCAACATTTTATCAGCTCACTTTTGTATTATGAATGAACCTGTTGGGGCAGGCGTCACAATTTACTTAAAAACGTCATAAGATAGAAACAGGCTAATCGTGCATTAGGGGTGTAACACAATCAGGCTATCTGGATCTGTTTAAGGATCCAAAAATCAGTATTTAGTCTAAATCCACTCTGCTCCTGGAAATCTAAACCATTGCGACCCTGACCAAGCAGTCACTAAAGAAGCAGTGACTCATGTTCATAGCCTGTTTGCTTTATATCTGACAACATGAGATGTTTAATTTCCAGCTCGTTTAACATTTTTGGACATTTTTTGGACAGGGACGTAGGGGACATTTATGGTGTTAATTCTTTAAAAAAATAATAATAATAAAATGTGTTGGTACTCATTTATATCTATAGTTTACAGGTTTGGCTTATACATGCTAATTATCATTACAAACACTTTACTCTTAAGCCGCAGGATGCTTAATCCAAATATTCTTGTAAGTGATTTTAAAACATGGTATGGTGGTGTATAAGATGTAAGAAACAGTGGAGATTATGCTTGGGGCCATTTAGACGGGTTGTGATTTGTGTGCCTTGTGGAGTTGGTGAGGACTGAAACGTTAAATAAAATGAAAGTCAACCTCTTCCATGAGCCAACCTGCTGAATGGGGGAAAAACTGTCTTAATTTGGAGTTGTTCACCGAGTCCAAATGATTTTAAACTCCTTGCAAGTAAGCAAAAATGCATGACGAACAGGGAATGTAATTAACACATTTTCAAACATGTAAAAGCCACTTAGACATTATAGCCGCGTGAAAATCAGCCTGTCCCAGTAGTCACACATGACCGCTTGCAGAATTTCTTTAGACAACCCCATCTTTCAACATTGTATAGTTTAACTCGTACAGTATAGTGCAACTTACAGTAGGGCAAAAAAGTATTTAGTCTGCTACCAATTGTGCAAGTTCTCCCACTTAAAAAAGATGAGAGAGGCCTGTAACGTTTATCATACGTATACGTCAACCATGTGAGACAAAATAAAAAAATCTAGAAAATCACATTGTAGGATTTTTAATGAACTAATTGGTAAATTCCTCTGTAAAAAAAAAAAAGGATTTAGTCACCTAGAAACAAGCAAGATTTCTGGCTCTCACAGACCTGTAACAACTTCTTTAAAAGGCTCCTCTGTCCTGCACTCGTTACCTGTATTAATGACATCTGTTTGAACTTATCAGTATAAAAGACACCTGTACACAACCTCAAACAGTCACACTCCAAACTCCATATGGCCAAGAGCAATGAGCTGTCAAAGGACAACAGAAATAAAATTGTAGACCTGCACCAGGCTGGGAAGACTGAATCTGCAATAGGTAAGCAGCTTGGTGTAAAGAAATCAACTCTGGGAGCAATTATTAGAAAATTAAAAACAAACAAGACCACTGATCATCTCCCTCGGTCTGGGGTTCCACGCAATACCGTGGGGTCAAAAAGATCACAAGAACTGTGAGCAAAAATCCCAGAAACAGTAAAGAACCTGCAGAGAGCTGGGACCAAGGTTACCATCAGTACCACACTGCACCACCAGGGACTTAAATCCTGAAGTGCCAGATGTGTCCCCCTGCTTAAGCCAGTACATGTTCAGGCCTGTCTGAAGTTTGTTAGAGAGCATTTGAATGATCCAGAAGCGGACCAGGAGAATATTATATGTTCAGATGAAACCCAAATAGAACTTTTTGATAAAAATGCAACTTGTCGTGTTTGGAGGAGAAAGAATGCTGAGTTGCATTCAAAGAACACCATACATACTGTGAAGCATGGGGGTGGAAACATCATGCTTTGGGGCTGTTTTTCTGCAAAGGGACCAGGACGACTGATCCATGTAAAGGAAAGAATGAATGGGATCATGTATCGTGAGATTTTATGTGAAAACCTCCTTCCATCAGCAAGGGCATTGAAGATGAAACATGGCAAGGTCTTTCAGCATGACAATGATCCCAAACACACCGCCCGGGCAACGAAGGAGTGACTTCGTAAGGAGCATTTCAAGGTCCTGGAGTGGCCTAGCCAGTCTCCAAATCTCAAACAAATAGAAAATCTTTGGAGGGAGTTTAAAGTCTACGTTGCCCAGTGACAGCCCCAAAACATAACTGCTCTAGAGGAGATCTGCATGGAGGAATGGGCCAAAATACTAGCAACAGTGTGTGAAAACCGTCTAAAGACTTACAGAAAAGGTTTGACCTCTGTCATTGCTAATAAAGGGTATATAACAAAGTATTGAGATGAAATTTTGTTATTGACCAAATACTTATTTTCCACCATAATTGCAAATAAATTCTTTAAAAATCCTACAATGTGATTTTCTGGATTTTTTTTTTCTTATTTCCCTCATACTTGCAGTATACCTATGATGAAAATTACAGGCCTCTCTCATCTTTTTAAGTGGAAGAACTTGCACAATTGGTGGCTGACTAAATACTTTTTTGCCCCAATGTACTTAAGGCCTCCTACAGAAATTCTGTGCAGCTAAACAGATCTAAGCTTACTATACTAACACATACACACACACACACTGAGTCAGTCACTGTCCTTTGTACTAGTTTCTCAGCTGTTGTATAATGTAAGTGCATGGAAAGAGAAGCTGGACTCGCCTAATAGCGAGAGAGTAGGATTGGGAAAACCTTGGCTAGTGCTGCTCTAACGATCTCACGCTGCTAGCATTACAAAGTGCAAAAGGTTCTGGGGACAAGACGGCACGAGGTGAGGAGGGAGAGAGCGAGGGTGCAAGCGAGCAAGAGCTCATTATACGGATCCTCAACTATTCCAGTTGAAATATTTATTAAGACATTATTATGGGTTCTTTTCCGTCGCCTCTGAGAGTGTAACTCCTCGTTCATACTCCTTCTCACACACGTCCGTCGCGTCTGCCCCGACACATGAAGACACCGGCAGGAAAGGAACGAGGTCCTCTTCTTCATATCGATGCTGTGTTTTCCCTCTTCTGTGCAGCTCTCCACACGTAGCATGGTGATGAAACGGTTACGTCAAAGTGAGAATGGCTGAAGTGCGAGGATTTGCACTCGCTGATGGCTACTTCACAGAATTCCTTGTCTCATTCTTTTTTTCCGTGTGTGTAAGTGAAGAAAAAAAAAAAGCCTACTGTTGAGTCCTGTTGTAAAGCGAATTCATTAAAATAAGTGAAGGGTGTCAAAGTTACTTTGGCGCGATGGGAAGGCCGTGATTAAAGCGCTTGTTTATCGAGCGTGAGAAAGCGAGCTGTACGGATTCCGATGTGATGTTAATAATGTGGATAATCATGCTTCTCAGAAGAGTGCGACTGAAGGTACCATTGGATGTGGTACAGGAAGTGTGTTGACAGCTCACACGGCGCTCGCGTGTCACGCCGGTAACTGACAGTATAAGGCGTGTGATGTGGCTCGGATACACACATGTAGATGTGTAACGCGGACATCAGTAGAACAAAGCGTTAGCGATCTGCCAACAGATTTTTTTTTTCTTCCCGTCTTCCTTTGTCGGACCACTATGCTGAATTACTTTAGTGCTGGTTTATCTCTTTGATTGGGCAGGTGTTATCCGTGAAAAAAAGAAAAGAAAAAAAAAGTGCCCGAGGTGTGTGTACTGTACGTACGTGTATAGGATTAAGTGTTAAGCGATAAGAGATGTGATGGGCTGCTGTTGGGGAGTTATGGATTTTAATGATAGTGAATCTCATGGGCAACAGCTACAGGGGACAGGGCTCTGATCAACCTAGTCAGCTGCCTCTCTCTGTGTGTGTGTGTGTGTGTGTGTGGGGGTATGTGTGTAGTTAAGGGAAGTGGCATATTTAGCCCATTCAATTTCCATCAATGGTTTCTATCAGGATTTCACTCCTGCAAAACAATGGGCGTAAATTAAAGAAAATATAAAATAAAGAAAAATTTCTACTTGTATTTTTATACTATTTATATACAGAAGGGCTAAAATATATTTTATATATATATATATATATATATATATTCAAATGTTTTAAACTCTTCTAACATGTTTGAAATTAATATGTTTGAAGCTTAATGCTTGATTTGTTTGGTTGCACTTTTTTCCTCTCCATAATATTATTATTATTTTTTTAAATATATTGTAAAAAACTTTTTAGACAAGTTGAAGTCTAAATGTAATGTTATTTCCAGCAGACGTTACTGGAGTCTTTCTATTGGACATACAGTGCAGTAGACGTGCACAAAGTGTGTTGTCATCTAAGTAGTGAGCATGTACAGGGAACAGGGGAACAGGAAGCTATTTAGGATCTGGCATAACTGGATGAGTCTGAAGTTGTTTTTATGGTGGATCTTCTGTAATATAAAAGACAGCAATAAAGAGTCAAAAACTACAACTTTACATACAAGGTTGAAGGCTGTGTGTGTGTGTGTGTGTGTGTGTGTGTGTGTGTGTTTAAATTTCACATTCAGTGCTCATGCTACTTCTAATTTAAATTTTGTCAGTGGTTTTATAAAATTACAGAATTATTAATACACATATATAGATTCACACACACGCTAAATATTTTACGCGAGTCAAATCCGAAAGCAAGGTTTTAATGAAATTTGACAAACCTAGCTGTCAAAGCATTTTCTTCCAGCTAAGACTGGATCATTTCTCTCATTCCGTGTGTGCATGTGTGAGCGAGTGAAAAGCAGGGCGGGGGAGGTAATATCTAAAAAGTGGGAGTAAAGAGAAGCCTTTTTCTGTACACACAGACTCTGGAATGCTGCCAAACTCAGCGAGCCTGACCGCACACCCGTGTGGCCCTCTCGCTCAACTCCACTAAACCCTCTCTTACCCTCTGCTTCACCCTCCATCTCTCTTACTCTTGTTTCCACCACCCCCTCCCATCCCCTCCCTCCACCTTTCCTCGCTCACCCGGATTGGGATGCGCTTCTTCTCGCACTCCTTCTGTGGGTTGCGGTACTTCTCGTTCCCGTCTTTCTTCTTTTTTCCCTCGCACTCCTCCTTGCGCTCGCGTTTCTCCGCCGGTTCGTCCCACATGTCCGCAGATGGATCCCTGACCTTCTCCACCTCCAGCTCGTTCTCGTTGGGGTTCAGTACGATCACGCCGTAGCCCTCCTGAGACACAAACACAAACAAACAAATCAACAGGCAGGAACAATACCGCGTGGCTCTGTGCGAGTGTGTGTGCAAATAATATGACGAGGTATCCAGGGAGAGACATGGCTGCCAGCAATGAAACCAGGCAGAGGGGCACAGAGACAGGCTTGAGATCTGAGAAAGAGATGGAGAGAGAGATAGAGAGAGAGAGAGTCAGAGAGTGAGACAGAAGAATTACCTGAAAGACTAGGGGGGGTGATATAAGATGGAGTGTGTTAGGAAGCCAAGACGCACAAATACTGAAGTATTTCCAAAAAAAAAAAAAAAAAAAGTTAGTTACTGTAAAACTCTCTGCTTGTGCTTAACAAAATGTATTTTCATACACTTAGAGCTTTCAGCAAAGCAGACACCAGATTTCTATATAAATATAAAATATATTTGTATATAATAAATTTAAAATCTCTATTAAAATCTCTTGAATATTATTAGACATAAGGATTTCTTTTACTGTAAATATGAATAAATATTGCAATACAATCCTGTTTGAAATTTTCTTGGGCTGCGCATAATAAAAAAGAACAAATTACCAATAAATATCTAATTTGCAGTAAAATGCATAAACAGACGGACACTGCGTATATAAAATAGTTAAATAAATGATAAAAGCATTGAGTAAGGAGTAGACATCCTGGTCTGCCTGCATGGCACTGTTAAAATGTATTAGCTGCTTCTCTCATGCTGTAAAAGCAATTACACATTTAAAAATATGTAAAAACAGGAAAATGTTTTGTTCATTTATTTATTCATTTATTTATTTATTTATTTAGCCCACTTATTTATTTACTTGTCTTGTTTTTAGTTTTTTTTTTCTTTTTGAAAGTCTGGTATTCTGGTTACAACTGAAAGTTCAAGCATATTACACATTGGTAACTAAAAGGAAAAAAAAGGGAAAAAAAAGTTTTGCTTCTAATATTTCATCACTACAATGTTTCGGTTGAACTTATCAAACGGATGTCAAATTTAAGCACACAAACAGAACTAAACAGAAATGTGATTATGTGAGTAAGAACACCGTCGATAAACACTATTCCGCTCACTCCGAGGGGTCACGTACGTGCAGACGTTTCGGATTTAAACGAATTATGCTGCGACGCAAGCAGCAACAAAGCAAGTGTCATTTTCAACAGGCTAATTAAAAATTAAGCGACTGTCGATATCTTACAATCATAATTAGATCGCGTGATGTACTGCAGACGAAGCACTTTCGCGTTCTAATCAATACAAATCAACTGCGGCTGCCCTCCTGCTCCGTCTGCCGTGCGGCTGCGACTAATAAAGTGGGAGAAGTAATTACGGCTAATAAAGCTCATAAAGCCAAGAAAAACCATAATACGAGATTACAAAGTGCTCAATCAAATTTAAAAGTGATAAGGAAACAAAAACAGATCATATGTGTAATACATTGTAATAATTATGTGTGTAATAAAATGTATTAATCATACTACTAGTGCTAATAATAATAACTTGGTAAGTAACAGTAATTCTATCATATTGTTGATGATATAGCACTTTACTATACTGCTTGTAAATTTAAAAACAAAGTGTTAGCACCTTTAATTCCCTTTCATTCATATATATATATATATATATATATATATAAATTATCTGATGTTTTTTCCTATGGTGTCAACCCCCACTCACACACAGACAAGTGTATGTATATTCAGGAAGATTTTTCTTTCCCTGACTACTCTCTGGTTGAGGACAGAGGCGCTGGCCAGGAGACGTTTGGCTTTGTGGTTGCACGCAGTGGTGAGGCAGCCTGAGTGGAGTTTAGTGCCACTGCCCACTGGTGGCAGGCAAGATAAATGACTACGGGCGAAAGACAGCCTGCACTGAGCCAGACAGGCCTTTCTCCTTCTCTCTTTCCTTTTTTTTTCTCTGTATATCTAATGGCTACTTTGCCCAGGTTAAATCTCAGAAAAGATCGAGTCTCGTCCCTGCGTTCGCCGATTCGAAGAAATTTTGCTGCCACAGAACAGAGGTGTGAGTGTTGTCTCTCGTGGTTATCCTCATCTGTGCTTGCTGAAAACAGCAGCTTTTTCAGTAAATGCGAAAGAGGTCTGGGAAAAATGTTGTTTTTAAAATAAAAACTAACTTAAATTAATTAAAAAAATTTAAATAAGTCTTTATATTTTTAATCCTGTAAAATATGTAAAACGTTTTATATTTTATTTAAAATTTTAATGAATTATCACATTTTGGGGCTATTCTATAAATTGTCTTTATACACGGATGGACATTTTATATATATATATATATATATATATATATATATATATATATATATATATATACATACACACGTGTGATAAAGCATAGTGTTTATGTACAAAAGCTTTTCCTAGCTACTGTTATACGGCGTGTATATATAAGTGGCGGTGAAAGAGCTTATCTGTGACATTCTACGCCTCGCCCTGTTGAGCGCCTGGATCGGATGTCTGGCTCTTCCCATGCCCCCCGTGCCCCAGGTTGGCACCTCCTCATGGGGCAGTGTAAGCAGCCCTGGCCTCTGGGCCAACGGTCTGTCTGGGTCACCGTGGCCCCTCAGTAGGGCTCAGACCTCAGTAACCCACCACTGGATGCCCTCTTAAGTGTTCTTTTGTCTGTCTGTCTGAAGCTAGCTGACTCCCTTCACACGCAGCCACAATGGCTGCCGTCGCCGCCGCACGCCTTCATCTCACCGACTGACAGCGATGTGACATTCAGACTAACATACATATAATATACGGGTATAAAACCTGGTTAAACGCTTTCGGGTCATGAAATGAACATAGAGAGCAAAAAAGAATGATTTACGATTAGGTTTAAGATGTGAAGATTAGACAGAGGAATAGAGGTTATATAAAAAAAAAATGAGAACAAAATGCATTTTGAAATAAAAATAATATTATTATTATTATTATTATTATTAAAAATAATATCACACATTATTGTTATTAGTATTATTAGTATTATTATAACTGCAGGCAAATATGGGATTTAAAAATTTTATATTAGGAAAAACTATATTTAAAATATTAAAGAAAAGGAAAAAATTAACAGCGCAAGTACAACCAAAGTGTTTAAGTAGTAGTAGTTATAATAATAATAATAATAATAATGATAATTATAATATTATAAACAACATCCTATAATGTTTGGCAATGTCCTACTTATTTTAGTAGTGCGGTCGTACTTTTCATTTACAGACACTTTATACTTTTTAACGAAATTAGCAGATGGTCAATATTTCTCAAAATAATCATTTCTCAGAATATAAACAAACCAAAAAAAATTAAAAAACCAACCTCGTCATAATGTGTCATAAATGTGATCCATTTACACGTACTAAATGAGACAGAAACAAAATCTATCTGAATTAGACTCATGTAGACATGCGAAATCCCTTTATTTCCTGAATGTTTTGTTGTTCCGTGTGTATTTGTGTACGCGTGCGCGCGTATGTGTGTGTGTGCGCGCGCGCATGTAGGGACAGTAAATACAGTAATAATGGTCTGTCCACTAAATCAGTCAGTTTACAGGCAGCACTAATAAATTTAGCTTATAGCAGAGCCGAGCTGTCCGATTCCTCAGTCAGTCCTGCTGAAAGGAGACGTGCTTACAATAATATTGGGTCTTCAGCGGCACGCTGACAGACAACCCAGTGGTTTAGCTATTTGCGGCTCTTTGTTTGGCTTTGAAGCGAGAGAGCGAGGGAGAGAGGCTCTCTGTCGTTTTTCCCACCCTTCCTCTATAGTCCTCTGATGAAGAGAAAGGCTCGTACTGCTTCGGGTCAGACAGAGAGGACGGTACTTGTCAGGTACAAAGCGTGCCTGATAGCGGTCAGGAGTGCGAGTGTGTGAAAATGTGCGTGTATGCATGTCATTTTTTTTTTTTTTTTTTTTAACTCTTGCACACATCTGTATGCGTTTGTGCACATGTAGCGTATGAACCACGGCTGAGGGGGAATATGCGTGCGTGATCAAAGCCGGTGGGTGACGTCTCGAGCAACGCGCTGACCCTCCATTACCACAAAGCCTCGGCCTGGCCTCCTGCGCCTGCGCGTCCCGCTCTACCACTGCCTGTCATCTCTTTGTAAGCTCAGGGCTCAAAGGGCCAGCCAATCACGAAGCAGAAGGCAGCGAAGATGGAGCGACCCGATTGGAGGATGAAGTGGGGATAGAGGATCTGCAGAGGGCTTTATTCACACTGTGTTTATACTGCAGGTACTCGCTGAAGCCTGATGTATATTAGTTTAAAATAAAAATTTTAAAAAAGGAAACTGAAAAGTCCAGAAGCGTGCAACCACATTGAAAGTGTGTTTTTTGAATAATAATAATAATAAAAAATACTATAAAAAAAAAGTGTTGGTCATTTGCTAATTCTAAAAAGAAATAAGTAAATAAAGGCAACGTGCAACACCCTCGCTGTTCAGTATTCAAGATGTTGCACGATTTCTAGATTCCTATTGAAATGCAGGCGCATCTGTGTTACTGATCATGTTAACTCCTTTGTACAACAGAGAGAAGATGATTTTCTGTGAGTCTCATCCCGTCTATTGAGGCATGTGCCCGTGCCGATGGACTTGATCTCAAATGGATCATCAGGTTTTTACCAAAAAAAAAAAAAACTTGTGGAGTCTGTGTCAGCTCGAGTGCATGCTTTCATTAAAGCAAAAAAAGGACGGAATGGTACGAGAAGAAAATTAGAAATGTATGTAAATATTTCTATTATTTTCATTTAAAACATTGCTGATAATATTATCTGTAAAAGAAAACCTTTGTGGTAAATAAAAAAATATATTATTTATTTCTTTTTTTACTTTTACAACTAGCGCTCTCAGATTTTGGGACGGCGCTGACAAAGGTCATGTGACTGAAAACTACAACAACAAAAAAAAGCGCAATTTCCATCTCAGCCCAGAATGTGGCCTGATCGGCTAAGACGTGCGGCTAACCAGTACTGCTTTTGTTTTTGTTTTTTTTACCTCAGGTTTGCAGATTCAGTGTAGGAATAAAGCAATAAATAAACCAAAAATGTCTACGGTAATCAAAGATACAGTAAGTAATGGGGAAAAAATACATATATTTCTGGAAAATGCTTCACAATAAAATATCCTAAAATGAAATGCTCATGTTTTTTTTTTTATGGAAAGTAAGAAAGAAGTAAATCTTAAACAAATAAATGATTAAGCATTAAACAATGTATTGAAGCAAATCCTTTAAAATAACAAAATAACACAAAGTACTATCTACTGTAGCAATACTACTGTCTCAATTAAATTTATCGCCTATGCTTTAGTGATAGAAGTCATGTTACTTTGTTGAAGAATGAGGAACAGATCAAAGCTTTTGACTAAGAATAATTAAAGATTTTCATAAAGAGAAATGTAAAAAAATTAGTACATTGTTTTTACACATTTATGTCAAATTATTCTTGTAAAACCGAATGACCTTGAATAACCCTGATGAGTTTAAACATTTGTATTTAGGTTGTTGTGTAAAAAAAAAAAAAAAAAAGTGTCAAGGTTTTTTTTTTTTTTTTTTTAACTGTATAACCAGTTTCAAGCAGCATAGACTTATAAAAGAATGTGCATTGAGAAAATAATGAAGAAACATTTACTTGAAACTAACAATAAAGGCCGTTCCACTAGAGTACAACGTATACATCATATGATCGCATCATATTTATTTCTTTTTAAGACCTTATCCTTTTCACAAGCATGCTGTACAATTACAGCCACGGAGGATGCAATAAAGCACGCAGGCGTATGTGTGCGTTCTCCTAAACAGACAATCCTGTTTATTTCATCCCCTAAGAGACCCTAGTGCTGTGTGACGTTGACAGATTGGCTCTAATTTGCGTGTGTTAAGGTTAAGCAGAGACGCAACGCGACCGCTCAGAACCAACCTTCCCCAAAACGCTTCCACTTGGTTTCATTTAACACATCCTCCATGTTACTATAACAGCACAGTTACTGCTTAATAAAGCTGCCGAAAAACCACACACAATGCACAAACATCCAGAGGGCTACACACACACACACACACACACGGTTCAGAGTGTGCACGGCAGCCCCTGGAGGTTGAAGAGAGCGAGGGAGAAGGATGGGGAGAGAGGCTGGTATAGCATTAATCACGGCGCAGGTGGAATTTGTCAGAGCTATCGATTGTGTAAGTAAATGTTACAGAAATCATTTGTCAACTTTTTACAGGAGGGCAACGTGTCAATCGCTCAGGAGGAAGTGACTGTGAGCGCAGGGGAAATGCCATTTACCACCACACTCCTAATACTGACACAAACAAAAACGCATTCCATCCATCCATCCACCCAACCCTCACACACACACACACACACACATACACACACACATATATCTCACTGACCAACGAACGTACTGCTACTGATCAACAGCAGTTATGCACACCATGTACCCACATACACACACGTGCTATATTCTAAAACAATGACTTAACTCCTCGGTAAAGAGAATTTCCTTTTTTTTTTTTTTTTCCTAGAAAGAATTTTATACTTAATGTCCATTACTATGTAGACTATGTAGCGCTCTGATATCTGGTCATGGTTGTCCTCTAGTGGTCCCTTTTTTTTACTGATGCTAGGGTTACCTGATGAGACATCATAGTCAGTAAGTACAGTTATATGGATTAAAAATCTATAGAAATATATTGGCATTAACTATGCGCATACTAGGGCTAAAACACTTTCTGAGGTGTTTCTGACAAATCGAACAGTTGAAATTAGTTTATTTTCAATATAATTTGAGCTTCAGGTGCAGAGTAGTGCGCTACATGGTATCAGACATAACCATCACAATTTAGTTGATAACATGCACATAGCTCAAAACGCTTTTACAAGGATTTTACAAGAAATTTAAAATTCTACAAGAATTTTTTTTAAAAAGCTACATAAAACGTCCAACTTATGGTTGAACTACAATGCTTAAACTATATGGTCATGTGATACACTTGCACAACACATGCTATGTGTCTGCGTATGATTGGCCGAGACAGGTCTTGTGCTTATTTGGTTAATACATAATACTATATCTTGCATACTTACTGTACACTTTCACTTTGAGATGTCACATGATCAAACGTTTACACATTTCCCCCCGAGAGATCGGTTTTTTCCCCCCCTTCAAAATGAAACGATCCATAGCAAAGAGCGGGCCGTGCCACGGGTGGGGTATAAAACAGCTGGTAAGCTCGCCCCACGCTCACTTCCCCGTTCAGCAGCCCTCTGGCCAGGTAAGACAATAGAAACAATGGAGCGAGAGAAAACACCTAGGAGGAAGCCAAAAATAAATAATTCGCACAGCCTTTTCACATGCCTTTAGCTATATGATTTATATTTCTATATTGTTCGCCTTCAGCATGCACATACATTTTTAATGAGGGGAATGGAGGATATAGATCATGGAATGATAGCTGCCCCCTGATATTCTTGTCTAACTGCTTTATATATAAATCACTGCACGATACAAAATGGGAAGGTGCATGGCAGCGTTTATAAGATGCTGCCAAAAAAAAAAGGGTAAAGAGTAGGAGGTAAGACGAAGGTTGGGAAATTACACTAAGCATTATGAAGCAAAGTGCTTCAACCTTACACAGTCACAAAACTGATATGTTCATTATTATTTGGCAATGATTCAGATTTTTATGATAAGTCATATAAACAAACAAGCCATTAAAAACTTGCAGAATAAGCAAACAATGAGGTTAAATCAATTATAATAATAATAATAATAATAATAATAATAATAATCATAATAATAATAGTAATAAGTAAATAAATAATAATCATTAAAAAGTATAAATAAATGTCCTTAAAATTTTTTAAACCATCATTTTCAAGTTCCGCACAGAACACTAACCCTGCATTCACCCAGAAGACGTGGAGGCTCACTAATTGACAATGCTTTTACAATATATCTGAAATGATTTACGACCAGGCATAAATCACAAACTGTCAAATCTTTTCTGCGACGAATTAGACGTGATCACGCTCCGGCAGTCCAGCTGCTAACCTATAAAGTGATTCTGCAACTAAATTCGTCGCGAGACATTTGGCTAATCTCACGATATGACCTGCGTGGCTTTCCTTTTCGCTCGTTATCAGGCGGCTGAACCGGTGAGGAAAAATCCTCGGACAGAGCGGAGGTTAGCACTAAAAAAAAAAGAAAAAAAAAAAAGGCAAATCTAAAGCAGACATTTAGTTGCTGATTTAAAAAAAAAGGTCACAGATACTCGAGAGGGACTAAACTTCCCAAACTTCATATTCCCTTGTAATCTACCTCTGGCTGAGTAAGAATAATGAGTGTCCTATAGGGTATTAATCTTAGTGACCACCGCTCACTGTGGCCACCCCTTGGGGTCGAAGGTTAAAGTGGAATCCCTTGACCCCCGCTCTGTTATTGCAACCCGAGAGAAGCGGAGCTGAAAGAAAAGCTGGTGGTCTCTAAGGTGTTTTTCTCATCGCTGTGTTTCCATAGGAATCGTTTAACATGGAATTTTTATTTGTGAGAGAAGTTAACTGTTTTCGCTGGAGTGAAACTTTCCTGGAGGGGGGGAGGGGTGGGGCGGTGGTCGGGGGAGTTATGGAGACAATGAGCAGAATAAACTCCCGTTTGATTATTTGACAGGCGGCAAATTGTAACGAGGCTGGAACAGCTTCGCTGATCAAAAGTATCACTTCTGCAACTGTCGGGATCTGTACGCAAGTCAGGGAACACCGATTGTCCAAAAGATATTCCAGACTGATCAGAGCTTTTTTTTCCCCCTGATCTTTCATAGGTGTTCAGATGTTAAGGCCATATCATTTTTATACACATGTAACCATTCAGTGAATGTGGAACGAGGCGGTGTCATCTGAGAAAGAAACCACTCCCATTAGGAGAAAAATGTTTAATTATGGAATAAAGTTTGTCCTTCGTAATAATTTCTTACTCTCAATAAAGGAATGACCAAGTGTGTGCGCCTGCGCGCGCGCGTGTGTGTGTGTGTGTGTACCCTGCAAGGTACCTTCAGACACTGTTGCCTTTGATCCAGCATGAGTGTGTGCCATATTACAAGTTTCCGAAAAAATCTATACGTCCAAGCCGAAAAGAAAAGAAAGCTAAACAAAAAAACTCAGAGAAAAAATCCCAGCACATATCTCAGACATTATCAGAAAAAGATTTTTTTAAGACCACCTGTTGTCTATTATTTTTACATACTGCTTACTCATAAATCATAACACTGGGTAATTAATCAAGCTGTCAAAACAGAGACTGAAGGTCACATGCTGGGGTCAAAAGGTGTCACTGGGCCAATGGAGGTCAGGGTCACACCACATTCCTCATTATCAAGTTGGGATGAGAGAGAGCCCGAGCAAACAAAAGCGAAAGCAGATGGAGAAGGATGGAGGGTGAGAAGAGAAGAAAAGAGACAAAGAGGAGAGAGAAAAAAATGACAAAGAAAAGTGAAAGAAGCTGTCAGCTGCCTGCAAATGAAGATGGGGAGCTGATTCGGAGAGGGGAGGCAGCGTAGAGAGAGAGAGAGAGAGAGAGAGAGAGAGAGACAGAGAGAAGGAGTAAAAAAAAAAAAGACACAGACAAAAGGAGAGCAGGCATAAAAAAGAACAAGGGAGAAAAAAAGATAACTACAAGATGTTTCTGCCATATAGACACAAAATTGGTTGGAGAGAGTAGGCCTGGCAGTGGTCTGTGAACCCCCGCTACACCCCCCCCCCCTTTCTAACACACACATGCTCACACACTCGTCAGAGATGTGAGGAATCGGCGGTGGCAGATATGATTGTTATCTGCTTGTCTCCTCTCTTCTAAAAGAAACGATGAAGCACAGAGATACCTTTCACTTCGGGCTGCATATCGCCTGTTTAAACACGGACAACGTGTTCGGAAACACAGAGGTCGGTCACGTTCAATACACAAACCCCATCAGATCACTTCTCTCTCCTCACTCACAGGCCAGGCCTGCTGCTGCTTAGAGGAGGGAAGAAAGAAAAAAAAAAAGGTAAAAACACACAATACCACAACGCTGATAAAACCATTGTGTAGTGATCATTTTTTAGGCTGGTCTAAAGAGAAGAAAAAAAAAAAAAAAAAAAAAAAAAACACAATGGTGGAATAAAATTCATGGCGCATAAACTATTAAATTAGATTACTATGCACATTTTTTTTTTTTTCATTTTAGCAGCTACTGTACATACAGGGTGTTATTGGGGTGGGGGTGAGGGGGGGTGGGATTACCTGCACGGTACTTAACACTAGTTGACAAGCAAGTTTTGAGTGTCCGCCTGTCAAAAACCTCAAGACCTTCACAACACTGCGCATAAATTACCCAAGCGTCAGAACCTCCAATAAAAGTGTGACGACGAGCGAGCAAACCGAATTCGGGAACGGGAGGAAGTATAAAAAGCAGCAAAACAATTTTAAAAAGTGCATATGCGGCGCAACTCCTAATATCCCTCTCCGCGGCGTGAAATGTGAATTCTCAGTCGGTTCTCTATCAAAACATCACTCCTGAACGAGGCGCGGACCACTGCGCAAAATTAGCTGTCACCCTTTCCTCAAAATCTTTGTTAATCTCGTTTCCAGTGTTTGCGGATTTATCAGCACATGCATCAATGTCAGCTCCTTGGTTACTGAGGCGCACTACTTCACAGAAGATATAATTAAAAATGTTTGGCCGCCGAGAACAGGAATACAAGGTGGGGTAAGAGGGGTTGTGTTTGGAAGGGGTGGGGTGGGGGGGTATGGGGACTGTGAAGCGACTCCGTCTTGTTGTTCACCTCGTCTTCGTTTCGTGTCGCGGGTCTCAGGCGGACCTGGGGTGTGTAACGGCAAACAAACAGGATGGGTTTTGCGAGCCGTGACACTGCCGGGTCAGGAAGGCGAGAGCGGTAATGACAACTGTTTTGCAGACGAGACGCCGAACAGACTCGTCTTATTTAACGGGCGATAAACTCTCGCTCATACACAACGACCGCTTTTGGGGAACTTATTTAAGTGTTCGTAAAAACGTACACAGAATAGAGGGACTAAAGCGGGGAATAAAAGTGCAAATGCAAACTAACTACAAGATTGGTTCTCAAAAACAAACAAACAAAAAAAAAACAGTCACAACAAATCAACCTGAGCCACAACAAAAGTTGAACAACAAAAACATCCAAACACACGCACACGTCTTTGACTTATGCTAAAATTTTCCTGTGTTTGAGTTTTAACTTAAAAAAATAAATGCCACAAACCTTCTCAAGAAAGGTTTTAGTTTAGGAGATCAAGTATGAGGATCATTACTGGAGTTTATATACAGTAGTAATATTCTGACTATTTATTAGAGCTTTTTCTTTCTGGATACTGAATTGAATTATTCACAGTCAAGAAGAAACTTGTTAAATTCACATAGCCGGTCAAACCAACGACTATCTATAACAACATAATGATAATGATAAAACTGTAATTTTCTACCCCTGAATCACAGATGTGCTTCCTGGTCACCACTTTGAGAAGCCCTGCTTAACTTGAGAGAATGTGTGTGTGTGTCGCTTCTTTATTAAACGAGAATTCTTTCTGTCTCCGATGTCTACCCGTGTCTTCTTTCTCTCCTGCGCCTGTCAGCGAGACGCAAACATTAACAATTCAAAAGCCGGCCGTTTCCGAGGACGCTACTTCTGGGATTAAGAAGCTGAAATGTCCAGAACGATGGAGCAGAGGTGGCCGGATGACACCCCGGACACACAGCTGTCACGGTTCTCATGAGAAAGTCTAACTGGTTATATGTAAAACACACACCTGGCTGTGGGGAGAAAAAAAAACTAAAAAAAAAAAACGAGAAGACGTGCATGGTTCTAGGTGTTAGTTGTTAGTTGTTGTTTTTTTTTTTTTATTGAGGTGGGAGTCTATCTTCCATCATCCCTGTTTATTCCGACCTGGCCTGGGAACTCGGGGTCAAACTCGGCGAATGTGCGCTGCCATTAGAGACAGCAGTACGGAGTCACGCTACATTAGCAACACACGATACAGCCTTTCATCCTCTGCGCTCGACTCGCCTTATGCCAAATTTGACGCCTCTTTCTCTGTAGGGCTAATAATCAATGCCACTTTGGGTCAGCTCTTCACTGAGCTTCTGACCAAACGCCACTCGCATCTCTCTCTCTCTCTCTCTGTCTCTGCAAAGGCTCGTTAAAAGTTCACAGTCACCGATGTATTCATGTTTCGACATAAACAAGCTCGTTGGAGGGCAGGGCATGGAGTCAGGCTGCAGCGTTTGGCCTCTGCTTGGCTTCATTTTAATTAATTTGGGAAGCCAAGCAGAGCTAGACTGGGAGGCCAGGCAGAGGGCACGGCGCGAGGGCAAAGTTACCCATCCTCACCCTGTCATGGCTCTCAGATGCCCTCAGATCTCCACGCTGACAGAGGAATTAGCAGGCAAACGAGATCCTTTAGGCGACGTCGCTCTCAGTCGCTCCGTCAGTCCAGCGGCGATGAAGGAGGACAGAGCCTTAAGTGTATGTTGCTGGCGCGGTGGGTCACTTACTCTCTTCTTCATTAGTGAGAAAATGGACTCTCGTAAATGCTTGTTAAAATCCCTACCTACACTCCTCGCTTAATGCTGGCCATCCATTTGTGTCGTCTTAGCTGGCTGACAAGGCTTTGCAGGAAGATTAATTGTCCTGTGTCAGGTGGCGACCAACCCCTGTCCCTCTCTCATTTCCTTTCTTCTCAACCACACATGCAATAATGGAGCCCATCTTTGTTGTAACAGTGTGATTAGTGCTGGAGAGGAATAAAAACCGAGCACAAGAGAATGGGTAAAAAAAAAGCGAGAAAAGAAAAAAAAAGAAAGGAAGAAAGAAAAAAGTAGTGCCCTTCATAACTTTATAGAAGTGTCGATTTGAGCATGTGAATTGAAATCACTTGACGACATGAATCGGAGTTATTAATTAATCGACAGTAAGAGTGATGCAATAAGTGGACAACTTTTTAATACCAATTTGCTATTTCTCCCAAAAAAAAGTAAAAAAAAAAAAAAAAAAGGCTATCTTGCGGAAAAGGAAGAAAGACAGCCCTGCCGGGAGACACTCGGTGTGATCCGTCATCCCGGGTCTGCCGGCCATCCCTCCTGCTTACTGGAGTGACAATGGGAAAGTGCACGTCTCACTCCCGGAGCAGGAGATAATAGCTGGCCATTACCTGGCTGCTCCCAAAGCTCAGAGCTTGCAAAAGCAGCCAGACTCGGGCCGCCTCCGCCAAACACGGGAGTCGCCCATGAGAGTTTGATTGAGGACAAAATACCCTCCTTTTAATCTGCTGTTTTTTTCTCCCCTGCTCTCTCTTTTTCTTTTTTTTCCATCCCCATTCACACCCCTATTACTCAGAGGGAACCCCGACTCGCGGGCGATCTTCGCCATTTCTACCCCTCCCTTGAAGGAAAGAAAAAGAGAGAAAGGCCCACGGTGGCTGCGGCTGAATGAGGGGGCTAGTGTCTGACTGGGCGCTGTCTCATTAAAAATGGGCAACTGTCTAATTGTCTCGTGGACCTCTGAGAGACTAGTATATTATACTCATCGCAATTAACCAAACAAAAGAGTTTAACCGCCCAAGCACTGGGGATGAAGCTAAGCCTGGAGAGAGAGAGAGAGAGAGAGAGAGAGAGAGAGGAAGAGATTGGGGTTAAATCCTCAGACAAGAGAAGAAGGGCGGGAGAAGAAATCCAAGAAAATCAGCCTCACTAGTCGTTTCTAAGGGAAGAAGACTCGAGTGAGTCTGTTCATCCCGGTCCTGATTGGTCAGCTGCCTCCCCGGGGTGGGGGGTAGGAAACAGAAGGAGCTTGCTGGTGGGTGCCGCTCAGTTTGCCTGTGCTCATTTACGGCACACCTTTGTGTCGGACCTGTGTGTTTACAGCCGGGGCCCAGGGCCCGAGTACTCGCAGCTCCTATTCACGCTGGCCGTCTTTTAGCTGAGCCTGAAACACCCCTTAAGCCCACTTAACTACCATTTTCCCTCACTCTCCCAGCTCTCCTTTTGTGCTCTCCTCCATTACATCAAACGCAGGAACAAAGGCTGCAGAACAGAAACCGTGGCTGCAGAATAGACCCATCACAAATATTAATTTGAAAAGGTTGAAGTGCGAATCTACTTTTATGCACAAGGACAACTTGGGATCCCTCTCTCTCTCTCATTCGCGCTCTCTCTCTCTCCTTCAGCAGGGGGATTTCTTTATGGGCTGCAATGAGCTTGGTTTTCAGCTGCAAAAGGGGAGGCAAAAGGGGCTGGGAGTGCAATTATCCATAAGCAAAGGATTGAGATTCAGCCAGGCTAAAGACTCCACACTAGCCATTATGAGGGACTGAGATGTGAGGCTGCATTCAACTCAGCATGTCTATTAAGACACAGTGGACACACACACACACAAGTACACTCTCACACTCTCGCTTTTTCACACACACCCACACACAAACACTGTCACACAGCTATAATGCAGACATATATACAGAAATGGGAAGAGATGGATTTTATACACACCAACGTTGTTTTATTTCTGAAAATGATTTTTTTCCCTGTTTTTGCAACAATTAATGTAAATCGAAGTAAAAGAGAAGGCAACGTTAAGCAACAACTTAAATAAATCAGTTTTATTAAATGAAGATGAAATTTCACTCAACTTCCAGCCGCATATTTTATGTAAATGTTATGATATATATGTTATGCTTAATTTCATGTACAGGCTTATGTGAAAACAATAATAATAAAAAAAAAAACAGCGAGTTTGCAAACGGATTCTCCTAATTATCATCGCATACAAATTATACTCGCAAAAGCACGACGAAGAGAAAAGAAATTTTTTACAAAAACACCCATTTGGACAAATTACACATTTTACTCCAAATGCATATCATGTGAATTCAAAAAAAAAAAAAAAGAGAAAATACTCTTTTCACCATAATCAGAAATTACAGGGGAAAACACACACACACACACAACACTTGTGTGTTTTACACACTGAGGAGGAGGTGGGGAACAACAACCCAAAAACACAAACACACGCGCACACAAACACTCTTCCTTAAATAATCGTCCTCCACTCCCGAACAGTCTTCGGTCTGACGCAGCTCAGGTGTTTGATGTGTGAACGGCTACGCAGACGGTATTGGCCTGAGCGCGGGAGGAACAGCAGAGTGTGGCTCGCTTTCATGAGGCGAGGGCGCTGCCGCTTTTTACAGGGTCATCCTGTCAGCGTCTGCTTAGCCAATCATCATTCAAAGCGTTTCTCTTGATCGACACACACACACACCACACCACACCTGGTGTAATCGGTGGCACTCGTTTCGCAAAAAACACTGTCTACTTCCTGTCTAAACTGTGCTGTGTTCACGCATCACAAATTAATCTGAACAACCAGAGAATCTGGATCTTTTTAAATTAGCATCTTTTCTGAATTCGAACGTAGAGGAAGACGATAAAGGGCTCAGTCGAGGCAAACCAGGCCTGTGTGCATGCTTCTACACGTGTGTGTGTGTGTGTGTGTTTGAGTTTTGATCATTAACAGAGCTGCCACAGCTCCGATCAAACCTTCTCCCAGCATGCTCCTCCACAGGCTGGGGGCCCCTCTACAGGACCCGACCTCGCAGCACAGCTTTCTGGGCCACCACAAAACAGCCAGCGGGGATCTAAATTTCATTCAGAACCCTAACCATCCGGCCCTCCCGCCTCCACCTTTCTTTCCCCTCTAGTCTCCACACACACACGCGCACTCACACACACAATTACTCATAATCTGCTTACGTGGGTAGACCGCAGTGGGTTTGCTAACATTAGCGGCGAGTAGCCCTTTTTGACAGAAGACGAGAAGAAGAAAAGAAGCCCAGTGGTCTCCAGGTGTCCAGTAATAGTCCGGAGAATTGGTTATTATTCAGCTCCGCCACACATCGAGACTTAAATATTTCACACACTATTTTTGGTCAGTATTGCGAGAGAGCGAGACAGGGATAGACGGGGAGGGGGAAGACGGAGATAAAGAAACTATCATTGCCTTTGGGCTCATCAAAGACCGCAGTGATGTGAAGAAGAAAAGAGAAATGAAATGTCGCTTTTTTTTTCTTTTTCTTAAAGCTCATTCCACTTCTCATCTCGCTGCCTGGACTTTACGTGTCTTTATTCCAGTCTCAAATCTAAAAATACCTTACAGCTATTTTTCTTTAAAAAAATAAATAAATAATAAACAAAAATTTACCCCCCCCCAAAGGCAAAACCGTAATTTTCCTTATTTTTTTCTTTTCTTTTCTTTTTTTTCTTCTTTTTTTACAGAGCCATATTGCCAGTAGGGTGTTGCTCAAGCGCCGGCCATTTTACACGAGTGTTTAAAGGCGCTCCCTCCCACTCGGGCAATAAAAGGCCGTGTCTACTGTAAACCAATACTAAGGATGTTTTAATGACGTTTAAACGAACTTAACAGACGTGGTCAAGGGAAGATGATGATCCAATAACCTGAGCTGTGTTTTCTTTCTGATGTTTAATGGGAGAATCGTTTTTTTCTTATACGACCCTGTTTGGTTTAGTGGGGACGGCCAGGGCCTAACAAAGTGACACTGGAAGCCTTTGCGTATTAATTCTCTTCGGGAAATGTGCAAACTGAGAGAATTTAAAGACGTCTCATTTTTTTTTCTTTCTTCCTTCCTTTCCCCGCCTTCTCGAGAGTTCCCTGTATGGTCAAAGCGGTAGCGTGGGGAGGAAGTGATGAAGGCTAATGCAACAGCTCAGCACAGAGATGAGACACGAACGAGAGAAGACGAAAGAAAAAGAGAGAGAGACAGGATAAAGCGGAGGACAGCATTCTTTCCATTTACTTCTCCATTCCAAGCCGCTACGTCATTTTCTTTCCATAGGGGTCGACGTGAATGCTCTCTAAAGCTCCTGGATCTCGCCTTGATCTGGGCAAACAGGAACGAGCCCCCGGTTACTTATGCATTCATTTATCTTTTCATCACACACAGCTTAGCAGCTCTTTAGTGCTTTTACGCCCTCTGTTCCTTCCCTGTCCCCTTCAAGGGGCATCTACATAGGGTGCACGCCTAACAAGGGCTAATGGTATCGCATTTTACCACCCCATCCCGAGAGGAGGGGGAGAAAACAAAAAAAAAAAAAATGAAAAAAAAAGGGGGGGGGACAGAGAAAGTGGGAAAATGGGAGGGGAGATGAAAAGAAAGAAAGAAAGGAAAAGGAGAAAGAGTGAGCACGGAGGCAAATGACCACAAACGCGACCGGACCCGAGTCCTAATGAATAAAAATGAAGATCTTGTCAAATGATGAAGTGACAGGTTAATTTGTAGCGCTGCGATTCTGTGTGAACAAGCAGAGGAAGTGAGGGAGTGTGAGATCGTCAGAAGAGAGAGAGAGAGAGAGAGAGAGAGAGGGAGGGGTAGAGAAGGGGGGAAGAGAGAGAGAGAGAGAGAGAGAGAGAGAGAGAGAGAGAGAGTCAAGAGAGATTGCTTCCGCTTCCTAAGAAAAGGCTGCCACCTATCTGTGCACACAAACCACGACCACAACCACAACCAGTGCTTACTCAAATGCAAACTAAAGCCAAGTTCAAATATATAAAAAGTCGGGAGGAAAAAAAAAAGAAAGAAAAAGGGAAAAGAAAAATGACTGAGAGAAACCTTGAAAACCAAAATGAAGTAGGGGTGATGATGAAAGCATGGGCATGATTGTTTGCAGACATTAGAGTTTTGCCTGAAAAGAAAAAGGAAAAAAAAAAAAGCCTGAGCTATCAAACGTATATACGCTGCCTGCAGCGGGTGTTTGCTCCTCTGCCAGATCTTCTTACACACACACACACAAACACACAACATTAAGATCCACAAGCTGACTCTGATAGCAGAGCACACCTTCGGGGCACGCACACGCTGCACCTTTGATCACAGCCACGGCCAAATGGGTGCTATTTGTCTTCTTTTGTCTCTTCAGTGTCTGTGTATTAATGCACCTCTGATCATCGTCCTGACCGGCTGTAACGTTCGCTCATGTGGGCTCACACACAAGCACTCACACACACACACAAACAGAACACAAAGAACACAATAACTGACTACTGATGTATTTCAGACAATTAGGGAAAGACATAGGAGCGATGTTTACACACTAAAGAGATGATTATACTGGATGTAAACACCTACAACTGGAACAGAGGAAACCCACTGAGGACAAACTGGCTGAAACTGAAACTCCATAGGAACAATCAGCAGGGTTAATCCAACAGGAACAACAACAGAAATCTTGGGCTCCACACGGGCGTCTCCGACTTTATGGAGCTTCTACAGGGAGGCGCTTAACTATAAAGTACATTTCTGTTACTCTGCGAGCATTTTTTTCATGAGTGTTATTTAAAAGCGTACAGTGTTAAGTCTGGTTACTGCAGCTGTTATACATCAGGGACTTTATTTTCAGAAGCGCTGATATCCGGAGCAATTCGGACCTGTACGAGAGAGCGAGACGACATTGTGGCTTTAGTTGCCGTTAGCTTCAGTATGCATTACACAATTCTCATGTATGTTTACATGGATACATGGATGGATGGATGGATGGATGGAGAACTTTATTATTCCCAACTAATAATACAGCAAATTATAAAACAAATATGCAACAAGTAAAAATTATAATGAGAAAAAAGTAAAAAGATACACTAAGATACACTGTTTACAATTTAAGCTACATAAATAAGGTAGAAATGTGGTAAAATAAGATGAATATACTGTATCTATGTACATTATGATTGTATATACAGGTGGGAACTTTAGTGACTGTACATACAGTCGTGCACCAGCGAGTTGAAGTATTAATAAAACATAAGAACAACTGTAGAGACTTGTATTAAATGCTGCTTGTGAAAGTATTTTTATGAGTAAAGACGAGCGAGATTTAAAAAATTGCGGCTTGTAAATACACCCTGAGTGTAACAGCTTCCTCTCGTGTACGGTACGAGCCATTTGCTATCGACTAACTAAACTGACTACACGCCTGCGCCTCTAATCCAGGCATGTCGTGTCCTGTAGCATACGTCCTAAAGAGTCTTTATACAGGCTTTAACGTTAATCCAGACAAATTAAAATATATATTTTTTTTAAGTAATCCATAAAACCACAAAGCTCTTAATCCATTAATATGCACGTTGAGCAAAACACTTACGGGAAAACCTAGGTCACTCTTAAATGTACTTACGTGTATTTGATTATAATTCTGACTAAAAAAAAAATGCAGAGAGGGAAAGAAAAAAAAATCTTTCAGCGATATGGTTTTTGGGCAATGTTTTCAATTTTCCTTTATTAACTTTATTTAAAGAAAAATCATTGGTATTAAGTCATTGATCAATGTCACTAGATCATAATAGCGGCACTAGGGATACTGCGTCTTTTATTTTCAAAAAGAGGATTAAGGCATATCTTTTTAACCCTTTACAGACGAGTTCCTCACGCTCGTAATTGCCGCACACACACCTCTACTACTTGAATAATTCATAGTAGGCATAGCGCTGAATAATAACCACTAAACTACCTAACTGAATTACAAGGAATCGTCTAATAAAAGCCTTCGAGTCTGAAAACACGCAAAAGCACCGCACTCTTCCCTACGAGAAATCTCAAACAGATGAACGTTAACTTGCACTAGATTTGCAGTATCCTGTTGCATCGCAGGTTACAGGCCACAGCAGGGGCTTTCTGATGCATTAGCCGTAAGCTGGAAGACAACATAGCAAGCAGCCGCTTTTTTCAGCCGCCAACGAAAGAGAGATACCAGAGCAAACATGTTCTAATCAGCCCACAAGCCCTTAGTCAAACACAGCATTAACAGATGCCGCTCACGCCTCTCCTGCCGAGCATTACCATCTAAATCTGTGCGTCTGAGAGAGCACGACCCGATTACACCGACATGTCCGAGCGAGGGAATAGAGCGCAAACTCTAGTCGGATGAAACTGATGAGGTTAGGTCGCGCCGGTTGTTAACCTTAAGGACCGAAAAACGGACAAACAGAAAATGATTTCAGTGATGTAATGGTTTATTGCAGTTTGAGAGTGGCATATATTTCTTTTTATAATAAAATAAATAAATAAATAAAAAAGTTGTTCAATTATTCTGCTTTGGCTGCAACGTTGAACTGTTAAAACCTACTCAAGAGCTGACCTTGAAACTTTACGGGTTCACCTGCTTTGCTGTAGGCGTCTCTGACATACCTCGAGGCTAAACCTGAATGGAGAGGAGAAAAAGAAGAAAAAAAAAACTTTCACTTTCTTCTTCTTTGCCCTCTACTCCTGAGTGCCTTCATCTGCAGGGTTCAGTGGAGAGTCAGTGGGACACGGATAGGTGCTACCTTAAGAGAAGAGCTGGAGAAGGAGGAGATGTGAGAGTGCAGAAACATACTATTAAAATCGCATCGACAATTGAGAGTTTTCTGGCGTATTGAATCTGCCAACCCGGAACTAACTGTCGGGTTATTATCTAATATGTTTGAGCCAATTATGTTTATTTTGCACTACCTCCTAAGAAATAAACTCTAATGCTTTTAAGTGAACAAATATACACACTATGAGCCTGGGCAGAGATCGCGTCTCAGATTCTAATATTAATTTGGTTACAAAGGGCAACCAAACAGGCACGATATGCAGCACTTTTTCTACACCCTGATGAGAAATAAAGGTATTAAATTCACCATACGCGAACACAATTGCAGTTCTTTCTGCCTTTCACTTCTCGTTTTGCACGCACAAGGATTTGGAGGCGCTTTAATTTGGAGCCGCAGCGTTACAGGGGACCGTGCTTTGATCTTCAGCCGTGCTGCTCAAACAGGGGCTGCATATGGTTTGGGGGTGGTCTCCGATCCTGACCCCCCACCCCTCCCACCTCCTCCACAGGACGCACTGGTCGACTTCCAGGGACCTGCGTCGGCTCCTTACAGCGAGCTGACAACTTCATTAGCCCCGCTCAGTAGCTCTTAGCTTGTGCGAACAGCCCACACCATAGCTACTATATACTATACAAGTCAAAAAAGCAGACTTGTCATACACAGAACAAAAGAAAACAAAAAACAAACGCAGAGTTATATCAAAGAAAAGGGATTGATTCTGAAAGAAGTCAGTCAATCTTTTTTAAAATACGCTTCCAAAATATCTCTTTTTTTCCTTGCCTACGCTACAGCCATCATATCCATCACTGCTGCCTGTGCTGAAAACTCACTATTATCATGCTGAAAACTGGGATATCTGAGAATTCACATTAAACCTGAATCCATCTCTTTCGTATGTAGGTGGTGTGTGAGAATCAATCACACATTGATCTGGGTGTGTGTGTGTGTAAATATATATATATATATATATATATATATATATATATATATATATATATATATACATACATACATACACACACACATTTATTGTCAAAGGATTGATGATTGATGAATTTTTCATTTGATGAGTCAGGTGGAACGGGCGCATGCCGGCGTAAGGAGAGGAATTCTAATTTCACTTTGCACTCAAAATCTCACAATGCGTTTTATTTTTTTATTTTTTTCCTTTTTCTTTCCCCTCTCCCCATGCACCTACACTCTATTATAATCTATTTGCTTTTAGCACCTCGTGTAAGGGACACCAGGATCTCCCTGTCTCTTCACACGCCCACACAAAGCAAACACGCACCTCCTTTTTTCTAATAAAGATGTTAACTGAGTAAGCTCCTGCCCTGGAAAAAAAAAAAAAAGACAACACATTCTAGCTGAAATTTATGCATGTGGTAATATAAGGAAGAGTTTCAGAAAATAAATAAGGAGTAAAACACGACAGGGCATGCGTTAACAGGAAAATAATCAAGAGCACTCTGGCACAAAGTAGAGCAACTGCTCTCGTCCTGGAGATGATTATTTCCCAAGAACAACTCTTTTTTTTTATTCCTTTAATCCCACAGCAATTTGCCTACAAGGACAGGTTTTTTTTATTTATTAATAAATTAATACACTTATAAAAAGCAAAATCCTGTCCTTTCCTGCAGCAGAAAACCCATGCATTATTAAAACATCCTTTCATAAATGTTAAATAAACGTCTCCTTACAAGAAGAACTAAAATTATATATTAATATAAGCCTGTGATCTGAATTACAGCTGGCACTAGAAAATAAATCGACACCTTCAGATTCAAGAACTCGAGGTAGACGTGCTTAAAATTTTTTCGTGTATGAATGTATAATGACGTAAGAGGACACGTTAAAGAATTATCTGTGGCACAGACAGTCTCCGTCAAGGCAAGTCAAGACGTCAACAGGTTACAAATCCTGTTTTCTATTAATAATAAACTCTGCCGAGGAAAACACCTTCTCACATCTTTAACCACTGAATAGAAATTCTCACGTTCTCTGAACCTCTGAATTCTCGCGTCTGGCCATCGTCACCTCCTAAGCACTCGGCGGCATTTAATGCCGGATTTTCACAACTGTAAGATAATCATGCTGTTATCTCTAATGCCTACGCAAACTTTTTCATAACATGGTTTTCTTACTTTCATCTTTTCATTGCGTTCCCCGACTGAGGAATTAATGTCAAGTGCTCTGTAATTATTAGATTATAAAAAACGCAAGGATGATAATATCACCCCCTGGCTGTCTGACAACGCAGGGAAGGAGGAGCAAATAAAGGCAAAACATACCGTAGAGCTTAACCACCTGCAAACAAACACAGGAACGGATAAGGGGGTCCAGCAATGCATTCAGAACACTTTCCTGAACTTGTCTCAGATGGATTTCAATAAAAGGATAATAACACAGCTAAAGTGGAGGGAAAGGAGGAGTAACCAGTTTTGTCCAGATGACTGCGGGACCACCTGTATTCTGAAAATGCACTTATTTTTGACAAGAGACGCAAACAGGTGGAGAGAAAATAGTAATCGATTTCAGGCGCTCAAAGTAGAAATAGGGTCACTAAAACAAACAGCGCGAGTGCTGAAGGGAGCCCGAGGACGACCGAGGCCGTCAGATATAGAAGATGAAATGAACAAAACTCTGAAGGAGCGAGCCCCACATCTAGCGGTGTCTGGAAATCTCAGGGATCTGCAACGTTGATCGACACAGAGGGGCTTTTTTGCAGAGACAGCATCAGTACATTCTTTAGTGTTTTTAGAGAAGATCTTTGTGACTGATAGGCAGAGAGGGCCAACCTTGTCTGCAAATGTCAAAAAAAAAAAAAGGAAGAGAAAACACATGACAAGTGGGAAAAAAACATAAAGACGTCGCTATTCTGCAGTAATGGAGGGAAGACGTCAAATCTTGCCGTCAAACTGGAGAGCCTAGTGAGTGGGAAGGGCGTCACCGGGTCATGAGGGTTCGTTTAGACCTCAGTCGGGCAGTTAATATTGTACCAGCAGGATTATTCGTTTTTTTTTTTAAAGTAACACAGAGTTGTCGAGGAGAAAAATACAAACACGGTACTCAGCGCTCCCTAAAGATGTCTGAAGGGAATGTGTGGATATAGGTAGGTCACTGCTAGTAACAGTGCTAAAGCCTGCTGTGTCAGCCCAAGGGGCTTAAAAAGGGCTAAAGTTAATAATCTCCCAAGGACAGACTGTGATTCCATGTCGGATCATTCCTGAGTCTGCTTCAAGTCTATCCCCAGCTGTGCACAGCCCAGTGATACATATAAACACACATACACGGTACATCTAGAATGCCCTTCTAAACCACCTTTCATTTCCTCTTTGGGTCTGAGAAAGTATTTGGCACCACCACTATGCCTATAAGCTAAGAATCTCCCAATTAAACCTGGATAATGTAAGCGCCTCACATACCACAGGGCAGCCATAGCAAGACTTCATTTATAGGAAGCCAAGGTTTTTTTCTTTTTTCTTTTTCCACTTCAGCCTGGAGCATTAAGATGACCGAACGGTCCACCACTTAACTGAAACAGCCTCAAACCATGAAGAAGTAATATTTTGACACATCTGGAAATATAGGATTTTTTTTTCCACAGCAAAACTTAATAGCTTTCTTGAACTAACTGATCGTCCAATAACGCTGCTCTGTCACACCACTTAAACATGTTGAAAGTGTTTTGTAATACAAACCTGCCCCTCCAAGGACACTGAGAAAGATCTTGTCCAAAGTTGATGCAAACTAGGGTTTGGTGTTTAAAGATGAGATCAACAAGAGAAAGCTACTGCAACAACATGTGATATTTGGCAACTAAGTTTGCAAATTTCACACATTTTTCTTGACTGATAAACACCTTAATCAATAGTCGATAATTTTCGAGGCGTGATGTTGGGGTGTGTGTGGAGTTTGCATGTTCTCCTTATGCTTTCCCTCCAGGTCCAAACTAATCGGCATTTTGAAATTCCCTTTACTGTGTGTGAGTGAAAGTGTGCATGTGCAGTATGAATGAATGAATGCTAAACAGATGCACGTTTCCAGAGTTTTAAAACAACACTGATCAGTTTTAAGTGCTCTCTGTGAAGATAAAGGTGACAAAAGGGTGTTCACAAAAGAAATTGCAGAATTTAGACTCTTCAAATAAGTTATTAGCGAGCATGGCTAAGCTAACGTTACATGCAAAACAACCCATATTGGTTAATACAGTTTTAATCAGTTACATATTTAATGCCATTTAACAGATTACTGATTAATTGTCAATGGTGAGATTGCCGATAATAACGAGTACAAGGCCTGCATGAGTTGATGCGAGATGCCTACAGCAGAAAAGACACACGAGTATACATCGTAAAGGAAACCGCTCTGAAAAATAGGGCCATCGTATCAAAGTTAATAAAGAGCAAGCCCTATTAAAGGAATGGAAACATTTAATTAAAAAAAACATCATTCGTAAGTGCGTGTAAAATATCACGGTGCGGATTCCTGTTTAATTCAATATGTACCATGTGACCAACAAGTGATGGTGATAAAGTGGGAATCTATTCCACATGGTAATAAGCAGCAAAAGAGCATGACCCAGAAAGCAAAACCAGGGGCAAAGAGTGCCCATGTCACATGGTTTCAATCATTTTCTCATGTGAATAATGTGCTGTGCCGTGTAAATCCGTCAGACTCCGCAGTCAGAAACTAATTAAGCCATTTGAAATAACATTGCAGGTACCTGTATGCAATCTAGCCGACTGCCGCTGATGAGTCTTTCAAGGCCCGAGGCCAACTTCAAAAAGCTTGCTAAAAAAGCTGCGGAATTTTAATTGAACACGAAAACCTGAAGAGACTCCTAGTACCCTTCCTCCAACAACAGCAAAAGGTTAAGCATGCCCCCAGAACATAGGCTTCTCCAGTTCATCTTCTATTTCAAAAGAGGACAGAGACCAAAAGGGAACGTTTTGATGAATCGACCAAGTTCAGAAGCTGTTGCTCCGTGCGAACTAGGAGAACAGTCGAAGTTGATATCTGAGACTTAGAATCAGAGGGACTTCCGAATGCTTCATACATAACATCAGCACCTAAATCTGCTCCGCCACGTGCATTAGCATACGAGGCAGCAAACAGGGCTTGTAAACAAGCGAGCGTCAGATCTTAAACAAAGCCTACCACAGCTTAGAGCAAAAGTAGGGTTGATGATTATATTGAAGATGGATACATGTTTCACTGACCGAGAAGCGGTGCTTATTTATCAATCTCCCATAGCCACAAAGCAAAGCAGTCTAGCGCCGCAGGGGCTTCTGTCAGGCTGGTGCTTCCTGGGGATGCAGAATGAGGCTATTTACAACCGAGGGCAGGAGCCCAGGGAGTCATCTCTCACTGGCCTTGTGGCGTCTTCGGCTCCGGAGAGGTTCGCTTGTTCGTTGTTTTTGTTTTTTGGATACAATTGTTCCCACGATAGCCTCCAGCATAGTTCCAGTTCAGTAAAAAGATTGATATTCTGCTCAGAGGTGGCCACCAGAAAAGCACAGGAATCACCGCCGTATGATTCATAACCACTTGGAGAAAGTCATTAGGGAATGAGTTCGAAAAAATATATAAATAAATAAAAACTGTTCTAGCATATTAGGGAAACTGTTGGTAGCTTGAAAGTAATGATGCCCAACTCATAAACGAACCGCTCTTATGAACTGACTCCACTCGAGTTCACAAATCTGTCGGAATGAAACTTCGGTGTTTATGCACAACGTTAGAGACAATGGTTTAAAATTTATACAGGTTAAACATCATGCTGAAAGTTTAGTGCAATTAAAAGTCGTATATAACCCTGCATGAAACTGAATCTAAAGACCTTTCTTTTCAGAAAGTCTTCTCATTTGTATGAGTCTTTGTATGACTTCTTAGTAGAGCTGTGTAATTTAATATGCAATTTAATAGGTCTTTCACAATTAAATAAACGATCAGTTTTAGGATCAAAATCGATTTACACTATTTAAAATTACGAGTCGCGTTCAAATCAATTTGTTATTGTGCAGAATAACAAAAAATACCTTTATTTTTCTACTATGCTAAAGTACTTATCTCATGTAAATTATGTGGTAAATAAAGACCCAACAAGTCTTACAATTTAAAGTTTAGTTTGCACTGTTAGGACTGCTCTACTTTCCCTTTACTTAGAATTGTGACAACAAATAATCTTGAATTTTAAAATGACTACAATGGGCTCTGAGCCACCTTGGCCAGGATCATCATTCACAGAAGTGCTGCTTTAAAATGTTTGCAACATCCTAATGTTTAATGAGACTAAGAGCCTAATCTCCATACTGAGCTTGAAGTTTTTTTTTAAATGTCAGTGGGTTTTACGTCTTCTTCCATAAGAAATTTCATCTCAAGTCCCCGTTTGACTTGAATACCCCTCGTATTTATGTAAACTTGAAAATTTAAAATGCTCTAAAATTGAATTCCTTAAAACTAAACGAATGCTTTTGGATAAAATACAAAATGCTTCCATCTTTTGAAAATTACTTGACTTCTTGAGTATCGCTTCTTAATTTTTTGAGTTTATTGGCAGCTAGGTGCGATATAAATACCTACTGGATTCTGAGTGAAGCAAAAGAATGGCAGGGGTAAAAGTAGACATTTAAAAACAATAAGAAAACAAGGTAAAAAGCATTTCAATGCTTATTAGAGACGTTTAGTAGTTCGTAATACTCCAAAGCCAGTGGAAAATATAGCGGCTTGAGACAAACCAGACAGTAAACTGACGGTGCTACTGAACGGAACTGGAAACCAAAACACTCAAAAATTTTATCAGATTGAATTGACAGTCTATCCATAACTCGCTCGACTTTTACGGGTCAAGTATTTACTTTTTTACTTCTTCTAATCATCTTTGATGATGTCCACTTAGGTGCACGTAGGTTGAAACTGTAAGGCTGTAAACCTACCTAAACCACTCCAACCCCAATAAGTTAGCATTCGGTTCTAGATTTTTCAAAAGTTATTACATTCCTTTGAACATAAGCGTGTACTAAACAAAACATTAATTTAAATCAGACGTTTGACTCAGATGGAAAAAAATCGCACAGTAAACTGAATCAAATCTCCCATCCCTGCTTTGGAATTGCTGACTTTGCATAACCGGTTCAGCTTAAGCAGTAAAGTCCCTCCTCATTCATTATGAATTGTAAAGCAGCTTTTTAATTAGCTGAACCAGTACAGCAACGTCACTCCTTTCAAATCTGTGTCTGAGAACAAATTGAAAAAATAGGTGCAAACACACAATAAAGCACATTGATCACTTTACACAATAATTATATTCCATTCACTTTTATTTTGCTTTCTGAATTATGCCTGCAAGAACAGAGATAACTCGGGGAATATGAGCCTTTCCCAAAACACCTGCCAACCCGCGGGGCATAACAAAGTGGTGACCAGTGAGGCAGCCCTAACACCTCATGAACTATTCTCGGTGGGGACGATGCCCCATCTTTTCCCTGCCCTCACAACACACAAGCCAGGCTGGCAGCAGTGCGTATCCCTGAAGTGGGTCGCCCTTCGGCTGTGCGAGTGAGCTCTGCTCCCCATTCTGCTGGAAATGACTGTGTCTCTGGCACCCCTCGGCTCACGGGAGGAGGTTGAGGGCTTGACTAAGAGCGATTGGACCTTTCTAGGTCAGATCCCCCGACACTGCTCAGTTGGTAACAAACAGAAGAGACGATAAATAAACCAGTGGCGCTGGGGAACACTAGAGCTACCTGCTCTACGCTCTACGCTTGTCACAGCTTGTACATGGTACCACAAGCAGTTGCAATTACTGTTACACTCTGATATTTTTGTCATTTGTTCTCGTGTTCAACCCTCAGCATTCACTCCGCATGGATTTATTTTTTTTTCCCATACGCACCCTGTCTCCTATAGAGGAATATCAGCATGTGGACTTCAAAGACAGTACAAAAGGATGAATGGAGGGACAGCAGAGAAAGAGAGAGAGAGAGAGAGCAAGACAGGTTGGAACTGGGTCAGATAAACCTCATTTGATTCATTCTGGTCAGAGAGAGAGAGAGAGAGAGAGAGAGTAAAAGAAACATCTCTCTAGAACTGCCTTTCATTCTTCATCTCTGAAAACTACTGGCACAGGAAGAAAAAGAAAAGCTCCTGGCACGTCGACTATAGTAATCAGTAAATTCAGCTTGGCTGCCAAAACCTGACACTGAGCAAATTTGCTGTTGTGAGGCAAACAAGAAAACAAACAGAGGAAATGGAGATAAAACCAATCAATAACTGTTAGTACCTGGCACAATAAACTGGACTTCTCAGTTAAAACCAACACGTGACTGCTTTATTGATGGATCAACAATTGGCAGAATCTTTAACATCTCAGGGCTGCAACACACACGTCTGCATTGCATCTATATATGCGTCTGAAGGACATGCTGGGTAAAAACTGCCTGTTCTCCCCTAGTGCATTATGGGACTAACAGGCCGTTGTGTAATGACCCACTTCAGGAAAACTCTAGGCACCCAAGAGCTACTTAATTAAGGCTGCATGAATCAAAACTACAATTTCTTCTGTATATATTAAACAGCAAACATTTATTATATAAACGATAATGGATTTTCTTGTTTTCAGAAAGGTAGGAGGTTCTAAACTATTTGCAGACAGTCTATCAGATGAGGAAGATGAAATTACACATGCACTGTACTCACATAATGACCACATAACCTTGGAGCTGCTTGGCAGGGCTCTTCAGAAAGGTACTTAGGATTTTTAACCATTTTGTTTTTCCTTAGCTAGCACCAGCGTGTTTAATGTACCTAACGTAACTAAACCTCCAGATCTAGAGAAATGAGTCTTATTCACTATAAGTAGCTTATCTTGAAAGGAAATAATGGCACCGCATCATTACTTTTAAGTGTAAAATTTAAAGGTCCCTTAAAGAACTATTTCGTGACATTAAAGCCAGGTTTTACAGATCCACTGAAGTGTGTATGTTAAAACTCCATAATGAAATCCCCGCTCCCCCTCAGGGCAGCGTTCTGTTTATACCTTAAACTTGCTTTACATCACTTATCCTAATGAATACGCAAAGCTGAGCAACAATTCAAGAAAAGGGGATCTTCTTATGTGGTGTCACAACAGGGGGAAAATTACCAAAAGCAGGTCACCCTCTTGTTTGTTTGGACATGCACACTGAGGACCCATCTGAATGTCTAAGGACGGCTAGAAAGTTTTTGCATGATATGTACCCTTTAAATGTAACTTCTTGTCAAACTTGTTTATCTTCACGTAGATCAATATTACACTACAATTCTTCACAACAATTAACAACTGCGGAAACGCCATCAGTTAGAAAGTGCATTTCCTGAACTTATTTCTGAACTTCCTTCCCAACCAACTGATGGCATCAAAGGCCTGTTTTGAGGTGAACCTTATAAACGTGTAAAAAAAACACAAAGTTAGTTACATTACTACGAAAGTATAACCTGCTGAAATTATGCAATACCAAGTTAAGCATAGAGTAAATGTGATTTCGTATTTGTTGTATTGTGCAATGCTGCAACATCCACAGAAAGCTCTGCAAGGTCACACACTCTAGGCAGCAGTAAACACGAGAACTTAAAAGGGGCGATGCAAATTTCGGCATTCAGGCAACCAAAAGTACTGGGGCATTGAAAATCATCATGGCTGGGATGAAAGTGAAAAACAAACACAAAAGGACTCCCAAAAGATTAAAAAAAAAAAAAATATATATATATATATATATATATATATATATATATAAAAATCAGATCCAAGGGTATGAATGCAGGGCAAGGTCAGCAAGCTGGGATACACTGCGGGGATAATTCGTCTGTGTGGCTTGTAGAACACGATTTTGCCAAACACAATGCTTTGGTGTGAAAGAAAAATCAGAACAAAGATCTATAATGCATACAACTGTATGTGATTGTGTTTTTCTTACCCGCCCACACACAGGGACATAGTAAGTATACACACACACACACACACGGTTAACAAGGACGTAGAATGTTTATCATGCTTGTAAGTTATCACCAACGTGTTGCTGGAGCGGCTCAAGAGCATCAAAGGCAAGGCCAGACCCTATCACTCCTGTCTGTCCTCCATTGCAACAAACCTCGATATAGAGGCCAGCCTTGGTCCTTTCAGCTCCAGAGAGAGAGAGAGAGAGAGAGAGAGAGAGAGAGAGATAACAGATTCCACTCATGGTGGTAGTGAAGGGACAAGTAACTTCTCTCCTCCACTCTCCGCTTTTGACGGAGACAGGATTGTTGTACGTCAAGGACCACCGGCGCCGCTTCCCTCCATCGTCAAAAAACAAACAAACAACCCCTCACCCGAAAGAAACAGCCTCTAGTTGCGCTGTTGCCGGTGACAACTTCCCAAACGTGGGATTGAGGGATTGCTGCTCTGATGACTGACTACCCCGCGAGGAAGGGGTTGACAGGACATGACAGCATATGGCATGCCTCATAGTCAAAAAAAAAAAAAAAAAAAAAAGGGGGGGGGGGGGGGGGAGACTTGACATGAGTGCAAACAAGTCAGCAAAGCTCACTAAAGTCCTGAGAGAGGTATGGGATATACTGTCAGCATATGCGCGTAGAATGACACACAGTGCGTTGATGATAACACGGTGCCAGATAACTTAAAAGAGCAGAATGAATGGATCTTCTGACGTATATACTTGGTAAACTCTGGTAGAAAAAGAGTGGAGTTGACCCAAAAAATCTTTGCACCTTTTGTTAGCGAGTGTTGACAGAGACGACATGGGTTTAAACTAATTTGACCAACGTTGACTGCGAGTAGCGATGTTAATTTTTCTACTCTGGCTGCCAGAATTCTTCCATTAGAGAAACCATGGGAGGAGGAAAGATTGTAAGCACCTTTAGTAATAGAGAGGAGGTGAAAAGTACTGTAACACCAGCTAAATACATAGCGTGAGTCTAGTCTGGCACAGGTGTCAAATTAAATTTAACAGATACTTACATTTTTTTCTAATTCTTTCATGCTGTTTCCATCTTCCATCTGCTAGCACTTTCCCTCTCTTTTCTCCAACACTTAAAGGAGACCCATTATGTAAAATGTTTAAACATTTAAACAGTCCATGCGTATGTACAAAAAAAAAACATTGCCTGCTTTTTTCCTTTTTTTCTATTTTTAAACAATTTATCCAATTTAATTTCCCCCTGATGTGACCTCATATGTGAAGAGCCCTCCCTCAACTTGTTTTTCAGCTATGCTGTTCTCTCAGGGGACGTGGCTGTGCATTTACATACAGTAGACACAGAAACGGCATGTTTGGAGGAGGAGTGACATAATGGGAGTGTGAGAAGATAAGATTGCATGATCTAAGGAATATTTCAGCAGTATTAACACACACTTGGTGGAAGCTCTGAGAAAAATATAAGGCCTTTAAGTATAGCTTACACCACACTGTGGTATAAAGTGAATATCAAAAGATTGCAGAATTACAAAAGCATGACAGACAGACAATGAGCCATCACGCTGCACAAATCCAACAGTTTATGCCCACACAGACCTTTTTTGTTGTTGTAAAAAACAGTATTACCTCATTGGGCTTTACAAGGGAAACAGAATTTACACTTTAGCCCACGACCAGGTTAGGCTTAAGAGCTCAGTGGATCAATTCAGTGCTGCTGCTTAACAATAAACTCAAAATCAGCTGCACAGCCGTGTGCTTATGGAAGTTTGTTTGCCCTGTTATTTAAATTTAAAGTATTCCTAGTTATCGCTTTTAATATCATACATGTGAGACTGTAGAATGAACTATGCCCACTTGCAAATGTGTAAAAAAACACATTCAAGGCAGTCATTTAAAACACTGCCTTATTTCCACAGAAAATAAAAAAAAAAAGCCAACAGACTTTTAAATAAAAACACACTTATACAAAACTTTAACAAAAACTTGTTTTATTTCTCTATATAATCCCTTGTTACACTAATGCACTTATCCCAGTGAAAGTAGTGTCTGTGTATGTTTATGTGTACACAATCAAATGTTCTACTGCGGCTATGAGTCTCATCAGCGTACCGTGATTCAATGCCAATCATTTTTTACACCTTCATTAACAAGAAATTTCATCACAATTCCCGGTTTGACTTAAAAGCCCCGCGTATTAAAAATAAATCAATCGATAAACAAATACACTTAATGTGAGTTTAATCTATTTTTTAATTGTAATTAACCCAATTAAACCCCTTTGATTTCAACTGGCATTAGTAGATTGGTCTTAATAACAATAGCCAATCAGTATAGGTCTTTCAGAATGCCAATTTATTCATCACTATGGTCTAAACTATGGAAACTATAAGCACAGTATTAAAAATGTATCTTCCACAACTTCGCACCTCCCACACAGATGGTTCTAGGTTTTAGGAACTTCTCACCAAGTTCATACCACACACACATGAGGATCGTCCCCCCCCCCCCCCCCCCCCCCCCCACCTTCAGCACTAACTCCCGTGTCAACACATAGACCTACATATGAACACAAACCTGTGCACATTTCCAGCATACCTCGCCACACTTACTCGGTGGGGGGGTTTGGGGGGTGGAGGCAGTGAAGCACCTGGTGGTGGGAGGTGATTGAAATGGCACCAGAACACAGGCAGAGAGAAGAGGTGTCAGTGCATCACTATAATTAGCCCTGTTGATCCTGCAGAAAAGCGAGCCCAGAGAGCCAAGGTTGCTGTCTCTGACACACATATCACTCCCTGGGTGGAGTGTGAATGTGTGCGTGTGTGTGTGTGCGCGTGTATCTGTGACAGGAGGTGGCTATGGGCTTCACGCTGTCATACATGTACCTGCGCACAAAGTTGAACAGTAGCACTTCTACTCCCAAAAGGGTCGCCTTATCAACTCCTGGGGTTCTGCACGTACATGCTGTGACATTTGGGCTGACATTAAAGTAGTCTCCTGACCTTGAAAAGCTGCAAGAAGGTTCCCACATAAGCTTGATACTGTCAGCAACTACTGATATTTCAGATGGTGTGGGAGCAAAAAAAAAAACAATGGTACGGATACGAACAATCCAGACAAGAAATTATTTCAGAAAAGGTCTACCTTATGAATTACATTCTTTACACTAGAAAAGATGTAGTGGCAAAAGATTGCAAGGCGACGCTGTTGTCATTCGCCCTCAAGTCAAAACTGGGTCTCGACTCAGCAACAGTCCAAGGCAAGTCTAGGTCATCTCACTACAGCATGCAAGTGAGAAGTCTGGAGTCCCTAAGCTGCTATACAGGTCCAGAATTTTACATTTGTTGTGAATTTGCTCATTTGGCTGACAGTATTATCAAGTTGAAACACAATAGAGACAGGATACAGCCAAGCATTCGAAGGGTTAAGGGCTCTGCTCAAGGGCTGTTATAATAGTCTCCTCTCTTTTGAAAAGGCTTCCCACTGGATTTTGAAATGTAGCTATGTAGATTCAGCCACAAGAGCATTAGTGAGGTTGGGCTCTGATGTTAAGTGACCAAGCCTGGTGTGCCGCAAACTTTTCAACTCGTTCCAGTGTTTAGTGGGGTTGAGATCAGGGCTTGGGCCACTCAAAGTTTTTTTCAAATCAAACTTGGCAAACAATGTCTTTATGGATCTCACTCTGTACCTAGGGGCACTGTCATGATGGGATGTCATGATTGCGCCCTTCAGTTCCAATTAAGGGAAATCATAATGCCACCGCATACAAAGACATTCTAACTATTCTTCATTTACACTGTTGTGGCAACAGTTTGGGGAAGGACCACATACAGTATAGTGACTGTATACATTTGCCCGTACTACATCCAATAAAAGGGGTATTTGAGTGTAGAATAATGGATTATTGTTAACTGATAAATAAACTAGTATAGTGCTGGTGACATCTTTATTCAACGTTTTATCAGTATTCTGGTTGGGGTCACTGTGGTTTCTGGTGGTCTTGGGCACGAAACAGAAATGCAACCTGGACAGGACCTCAATCCACTAATGAAATTTAGAGTAGTTAATTTATCTATCAGTACGTTTTTATTTTTATTATTTTGCATTTTTTTCTTAGTTAAACTAGAAATACCACCAACTGAAGGTATATAATGCTTCTCGTAGTTCTTTTGGCTATTCCTGTCAAAGGGGTCATCACTGGTTTTATGCTGGATGCCCTTCCGAGTTCAGGACTGGAACTAAGTGGCTGGGTTTGGGCATTGACTGGCAATCAAACCCTGGCTTTCAGCATGGAAGGCGAGAAGCCTACCACTGAGCCACCAATGCCCCATAATGCCTCTCATTAATCAGAATTCATTACAACTGAATTAGACATTTTATTGCATGTGGAAATTCCTACAAGTTTAAGTCTGATTAATTCATGTTCAATTTAAGTCCAAGGTAAAACTTAATGTTTTAAGTCAAACTGTTCGTCCAAAAGACAGTGAGGAAACAAAACATTATCTCTTCAGATCTTTTGAATTTATCTTTATTAATAGCAAAACTGGCATGAATGCTCTGTAAGGCCTGTGCCAGCTGTTTAAGCAGTCGGCACACCTGGGCTACGCATGGGTCTGTCTATAGAGCCTTAAATAGGGCCAAGCTTAATGCCCCAGCTTTTGACAGTGACTTGCCCTATTCGAGTGACACTGTGATTCCACAGAGGGCCTTCGGCATGGTGTACCTTCCAGAAGTCAATTAGAGATGTTCACCAGCGCCAGAGCTTCTCTTGGCCACTGCTCCAAAATCATTTGAGCCCCAAAGCCCAGAGACATACACACTCCTTGTAAAGCCACCGTACACTCACACACTTCCACTAAGGGACTGATCTTGGCAATGACAGAGTTTGGCTTCTTTATGCTTATGGAGAGGTTGTCAGTGTGCCTCAAGGACAAGTGTGTGTGTGCACGCGCATGCACGCGTGTGCGCGAACGTCTCAGTGGGGAAAGCACGTACGCCTGTCGGAGCGTCTGGCTTGTCCCAGTGCACCAGGGCTTGGTGACACAGCCCGAATGCTGATTTCTCCCCTGCGCCTTCACCCAGCGACGCCACGACTCCCTCTCCGACTCTCAGCCAGGAGAGCAAGTGACAGATCTGCGCTTGTGTGCACACAAACACACACACTTATTTCTAAAAGCTGCTGAGAGTTTGGTCTCTAGAGCTCACAGGTGGTGGGAATAGGTTTGAATATTTCTTGACAAAAGCTCCTCTCCTGAGCCTGAAACTGGGTCAGTAGCACTGGCACATTTAACCTTTCCAAGGACAACATTTTCACCTATTTACACCCCAAAAATATCTAGCAGGGCAGCCAGTTCTCTGCCAAGCTGTTAACCAGAATGCCTAAACCTGATCCACCCGAATGCATGAAAGGTCTTTTTGCTCATGGAGCTCACTTTGCAAAAGAGGTTTCTTTAATAACACTGAACCAGCTGCCATTATGTTTTCACTCGAGCTGCCTCCAGAGGACCAGCGGTCATAAAGACAGATATGGAGAGGCCATTTAAAACCCCTTGAAACAGGGCCAGCAGTCCATCTGCATTATCACCAGCTAGCAGGGTGGACGTGGAGGTCTTTGGCCAGCTGAAAGTTAGCCAGAGGTCCTTAAGAGCAGCCTTCTCGAAAAAATCATTCATTTTCATTTCGCTCTGACATGAGACGGAGGACGAGAGAGAGAGAGAGAGAAAGGGAAAAAAAAAAAAACAATTTACCAATATAGCTGTTTTTTTTTATTTTATTGGACAGCCAGGACCCTGTTAACCTCCATTAGTGTGGCAAGCCCCTCTCTTCGATCAAGCCCTCACAAGATGAGGTGGAGAGCTGCATGAGGGAGGGCCAGCACCCAGGATGAACCCTGACCTCATGTAAAATTTAAGTGGCAGGAGCAAAGACGTGCAGGAGTTTGACATTTCTTATAAAAATGCAAGAGATCTGATCAATACTGCTGTCTAATACAGAACTCATGCAAGTGGACAGTTGAGGAACTCGTGTTTAATCAAGGTAACCTGTATACTATCCTTTTTTTTAAATAATTTATTCTGCTACTTTATTTCTCACTCCTCTACTCTTCTTCTTCTTTTCAGTCTCAGCTCGCCCACTCCATCTTACCATCTCACTTCAACCTTGGAGAGTGGTCTCAGGGAGAGATCCAGTCAAGACTGCCTCATATGCTGCCTGAGGCACCAAGTGAAAGGATCTAAACAAGTCCATCTCATCGAGACAGACACGCACATACAGCACCAAGCTATCCTCCACACACACACACACACAAACACACACACATACTTGCTGGATGCCTGCTTCATGGTATCTCTCTGCAACAAAATTATCACCCAGCCCACAGCACACATGATGGTGCAGGAATCTCTACAGGATGATAAGAGTAGTTTGTCAGGTCTGATGGGCTAGAAAACACCACTACTGTGCTGTGTGCGTGTTTCTGCTCTTCACCCTACAGTAAGTCTTTGGTTGTAAATCTTATCTCATTTGTGAATCCTTTGTTTAGATGCCTATAGACGAGCTCTTATTTAATCTCGGGGCAGTCTGACAGTCAAATAAAGGCTGAGGATGAAGGAGTCGAGGAAAATTAAGCTGCAATCAATAAAATGCTTTGGGGCTTCACTGGCCATGTGTGTGTCTGGGCAGGTGGACCGCTCAGTTCCCCTACATACAGTATACACAGGTCCCTACTTTTCCTTCTCATTTTGCCTACTTTTTTTAATGCCTTAATTTTTTTTTCCTTTACTGATTTATTTCTTTCACTAATTTATCCTGTTACTTATTTATAACTATCATTTAATTTGAGATTAGTTCTGTATTCTTTCTCTAGCGGTTTCTTTCACTAATCCTTTTGATCAATCTTTCATTCATTTTAACTTTCTTTTGTCCGATAATTTTCTAAACCTGTCTTCACAAGTTTTCTTTCTTTTCCTAACTTATTTAATCATACTTTTTTTTTAACTATTTCTTGGTCTATTTTTTAAAACTTTTTTCCCCCCTAGTACTTTCTTCTTGTTCTTAAACTAAGTTTAAATTTAGGCCAGTTCTTTCTTTAGCTAGTTCTGTTTTAGGCTAGTTCTTTCTTTCACAAGTATTTTGACATTTTATCTGTCTGTTCCCTTGTGTAATTCATATTTCTTTTATTTACCAGTTCATTCTTTCTTAAATCATTTTTAACTAGTCCTTTTCCAATTCATTTTTTCCCCTAGTACTTTCTTCTTCTTCTTTTTTTATAAAAAAAAAAAAAAAAGTTTTCATTTAGGCAAATTCTTCAAATCTCATTAAATCTTATTCAAATCTTTTAGGCTGGTTAGCTAGTTTTCTTGCATGTTAGCTCTTTCCTCCTTGCTTTATCTAGTTACCTTTTAGGCTAGTTCTTTCTTTAGATAGTTATCTTTTAGGCTTTATTTGCTTGTTTCCTCGTGTAATTCATATTTCTTTAATTACACATTTTTATATTTTACTATTTCTCTGTTGCTAGTTTCCTTTCTGTCTATTTATCAGTTTTCACTGGCTACACTTGGACAACGTAAGACACATTTATGGTTTTTAGGCAGAAATCAATAACACTGACTGACTCTTTTCAGCCAGCTAGCTAACATTTCAATGTAGCTCGATAAACCTTTCCTCAGTGTGTATTAGTGCCAGCTGCTGCTTGTGGCTTTGGAAGGTTTGGAAACAAACAATACATTCTGTATGGAAAGTGCTATTAAATGTACATGTTGCTGAAAGTGATATTTCAAGAGTTATGTCATATTGTTTTATTAATTAGCAGCAGCCTGGCATATTGCGTAAACATTGTAAAGTATAAAAACATGAAGCTGTCAGTTCTAAACAGTCCTAATGCAAAGACATGCTGCTCGAGTAGAGACGCAGAGTGAGGGGCCTAAACATACGTGAGTAAGAGAATGGCACAAACGTTAAGCGGAACAGATTGGAATCCACATTGTAAAGATGAGGGACTACGGCCACAAAATATAGTTTTCTCCCTCTCTGATCAATTTTTAATTCCACCAGACTGTGCTTTTCCCAGCCTGGGTGTGTAATTATTACGCTTGACAGCTGTGACCATATTGTGACGCCTGTACACAACTATTAGGGGGAAAAAGACCCACAGACTCTAGAGCACACAGTGCCTTTCGATGTGTAAGGTGCAGCAGGAAATGCTGGACAAGGCTCTGACCCACCTGCCAGCTCGCTGCTCTGTATTAGAGAGGTCTTATGTAAACTCCTGTAGAAGAGCATCATTTTGATCTGTGTTTGTGTGTGTTTGTGTGTGTTTGTGTGTGTTTGTAATTCCACTATACCACCACCGATCATAAATAGGAATGAGAAATCCACCCAAGTCCCAAGAGGAAGATAGAGAGGAGGAGGTGGAGGAAAACATTGAAGAAGAAGGGGAGAGCGAGTATATGTGTAAGAGAGAAAGAGAGGGGAAAAAAAGAAAGAGAGAGGGAGACTGGTTGGATGGGGGGTGTTTGGGGGGCAGAACCCGGTTTTGAAAAAGACATCAATCTAGCAAAAAAAAGAGCAACATGACAGAAATTAAACAAGATTCCTGTGTTTGAGTTCAGCCGCTTCCCGGCCCCCTTTCAGCCTTCCATTGAAATTCTGGGCAGATACAAACCCCAAGGCTTTTGACACACTTTTGAAAACACCACACCCCCTCCTTCTTTCCAGCAAGTCTCCTAACTGACTAACAAGAACAGGGGAGGGGGAGTGAGACGACGATATGGACCCTATTTTTTTTGTTTTATTAAAGTCTTTATTCTTAATGAAATGCATTTGTTCATATTTCTCCCTCATTGATTTTTTTTTCTGCAAGAAATAGTTAGTTTAACACGAGCGGTAGTGCAGAGGGCTAGTGAATATGTGTGTGCGCGTGAGGTGTTATGGGGGATTGAAGGTATGGTGGTTCAGTTTGCTGATGTGAGGTGGTCGAAGCAGCAGCTCAGAAAGAACCGTGCAGGGGGCCGATGTAAGAAAAGAAAGAAAACAGCAAGGGTGGAAGTGAAAGGCAGAGAGGAAAAGAGATAGGGAGCGATGTAACAGGAAATAAAATGAAGAAAAGGCAACTGAGAGAGTAAGAGAGAGAGAGAGAGAGAGAGAGAGAGAGAGACGGATGTTGGATGAGGTGGCGGTGGAGTCTTAGTGCATTTATGCTGCTGCTGTCAAGAGCTCGTTTTCACTTTCGCTTCCTGAGAGCCACTAGGAGAAAGAGATCTCTGAGTGAGAGGAGGAGGGAAAAAAATAATAGTGAGGGAGCTCATCATCCTTTCCAATCAAATCCCAGCATTAGCTTTGGCTACATTTCTGCTGGCTTAGTGTCAGAGGATGGAACTGCTGCCTTAAACAACGCGCTCGAAGCTTGAATCAATCCGGCGCTGAAAGAAAGCCCAGAGCGTTGAGCTGAGACAAGAAGGAAGAGTAAATTAGCTAGTTCCACAGCCTTTTTTTTTTGGGGGGGGGGGGGGGGGGAAGCACAGCATGAAACGGTTTTCGATATCTAAATTCCTACCCTCCTACGTTCTAGAATACATCCAGTCCTGAAAGCTACCACGCACGTCGGACTCCGTCGCCACTTGTGCAAACTCTAGCCTCTTTCTTGACAAGGCCGGAAGGTAATGATCGAGGTGGCACAGGACTGAAATCATATCAGGATGAGCTGTCAGTGAGCAGGAGCCTCCGTCTCTCTTTTTCTGCCTCCTCTGTCTCACACACACACTCAGAGTGTGAGGCGCCCAGGTGTCCTTGAGCCACTGTAGACTCGCACCTGTCACTTATCTCCTGCTCAGTGGGACTAACAGCACACACCCTACTCACACACAGGTAAACAGTCAGCTGTGTGTGTGTTTGAACACTGAGTGAGATCTGATTAATGAGTACAAGGTGACACGATGGTGTGTGTGTGTGTACGAGATTGCAGTTTATACTTACTTACTTACTTACAATAAGCGTAATACAGCAACAGTGCTGAGAAGTTATTCAGTAAGTCTAGACGAGCCATCTCTTCACCGTCACCCTAATAGTGGGATGAACTTTACCTGGCTAACCAATCAGCTGAGTAACTACATGACCTCATCACCCAATCATCATCATCATCATCTTTATTAGGGGGCTGAGTCATGGTTGATCGCAGGACCACTGTGACGAGGTGGAGAATTCGTTCCAAATCAGACTCCGGAGTATTTAGAAGATATTAAGCGTACTTAATATACCCATGTTTTTAAACAGATGAAAGAAACTAGAGAGCCTTGAGAGAACCCATGCAAGACACTAAAGTCTGCAAAGATAGGAACCAGATCTCAGGAGACCTGGTGCCGCAGATCAAAATTTTCAGCTTGTTTTCTGGATAAAAAAATGATAGCTTAATGCTGTACAGCTGTACCTCAGTACAAATTTAATCTGCTTCGGAGGCAATTTTTAGGGTAAAATTTGATCTAAGGATGATGATGATTCAGTGATGAGGTCATGTAGTGACTCAGCTGTTTGGTTAGCCAGGTAAAGTTCATCCCACTATCAGGGTGACAGCAAAGAGATGGCTCGTCTAAAAACGCATTTTCTAATAGGAAAAAATGTAAATGCAGATAATCCCGAAATATATTATCTATTTAAAATATATAAACTGACATTAAACCTGACTTGACCTGAATGTATGATTCCTCTTGGCACATGCTTTAAAAACTTCCTTTTCTTCTTGCCATCGTCCTTGCTAACTTTCTTGGGACTCTTGTGCCGTGTCTTCACGAAATAACATCGCGTAGGCTGATAAATGCCCCTGGAACTTTTTTTTTTTTCCCAGAACTTCTGCTCCTACATGCTGTGAGTTTTAGTTAATAGTGTTTCTTATACAATAAAAGCTTGTTCATTTCTTCAGCTCAAATGCCACATTAAATTCTACAACAATTTAATTAAGCTTTGTTACCAAAAGCTTAAACCAGCTCGACCATCCACACCCTTTAAGAAGTCAACTCATTTGTTCATGAACCCTATTTGTCCAGGATAAGCAGGCTTCAGCTTGACATGACAAAGTGTCCAGCAGCATGTCATTACAGGGACAACTTGACCACCAACAAGCCAAACGGCACAGGGCAGGAACAGCACTAGCGCTTATATAAGTAGATGTACATATATGGATGCTATTGGTGCTTTCAAAATTATTCTATCATCCCTAGGATTATTTGTATGGTTACATCTTGCTGTGTGTGGTCATACTCAGACAACATATCTCAGGTCTTCTTGAAGGATATAATTTAAAATAAAAACAATCTTGTGAGTACGCTTTACTACTTAGCCCTACAAAGGAAAGGTGAGTTTCCTTGAAATGCTGATGCACATAAAATCACTGCATTTCAAACCTTAAAGCGCATTAATCTGTAAAAGAAAAAAACTGTTTAGAAAAGACAAGCATGATTTAAAAAAAAAAGAAAAGAAAAAGAAAAAAAAAGTGAAAGTCCCACTCCCACTGCTGGAGCTGGAGGGGGAAAAAATAAAATAAATAAAGATAAAAAATTTCCTGTAGCTATCAGATCCACTAAAAAATAACTACACTGCTGTATGTGTGTGGGTATGTGTGTGCGCGTGTTTGTGTACCCGCTTTTATACATTTTGTGTGTGTGTACGTTTCCTGCATGAAACACACACACACAAAGCTATTAATTCTAAAGAAAACTTCCTTCCAAATGCAGGAAAGTAAACAATGATTAAAAGTTACACATCCACCAAGTGCCACGCTGCTTCCCAAGCAGGTGCTATCTTCAGTCACCCTTAAAGAAGAGACGTAGATTCATTATATCCACACTGACAACGAGCTCAACTTGACACTTTAAACCCGTGCTCTATTCATATAAACACATAGGGAGTGTGTGGAGATGCACACCACTTCATGTGTATATAGATGTGTAAATATATATATATATTAAAAAAAAAAAAAAAAAGACTTTTGCTTAATTTAAGCTAATGAGCAGAACAAGGCAAGGAAACACCCAACAAAAAAGTGAATTGAAAAAAGGTGTGATGAAACAGGAGTAGGACGGGTTCTACTTGATCATTGGGCCGGCAGGGAAAAAGCCAGAGACATAAAAAGCCTCTGTCGTTCTCCGTAGGCTTTGCCGAGTGAAACCTACTTCAATCTTCTCGCTCTCTCCGCTTACCTTCATTCGCTTTATCCGGCTGTTTTCTCGGCTATATCCGTCCCTACACTCTCATGAGTGTTTGTTTTTCCTTTAAACCTTAATCTCTAAAATCAGCTAATAGGATGCTGACCATCTGGAGATACAGGGGCAGTTTTCATCTCATGATGCATTACTGAACAGATTAAAATATGACAAATTAGGGTTAGATGATCAGCAGGGTTGACGAGTAGTGACAATTTGGTAACAAGTTGGTAACATCACAATACTCCAAAACAAAAGTATTTCACCACCTTAATGCCACTCTTCTACAACACATGTAGTTACTTTTGTAACTGTTAGAATGTAATGAATGGCGTAACTTATGACGATATCTATCCGTCCGTATATCGTTACAGTGCACCGTCGCAGCTTCGAGTGTCCTTGTTCATCACTCGGGAAAATCAGGAAAGCAAGCTGTCACTTCAAAAAGCATGAGCTGATGTGCAGATGCTCTCAGCAGGACGGACACAGGCATTCTGGCCTGCGGGGTTGCTCTTCCTGTAAATGCTATTATGATGATGTCAGAGCCCAGAAGGCATGGCGCTTATTTAGTGTGATGAATGGTCAGCAGCAACCAGCTGTCACTGTACATCCCCCACAATGCACCTCTACGGCGAACGCAATAAGCCACTTTACGGTAACACACACCCGAACGCTTATTCAAACGCGCGCTCGAAAGCGCGCTCGGGCACGCACACACATACACGCACTCATCATCTCTATCCTGCATTCCGCGGACTGCGTGGAGAGGGACTTCGCCGGCAGACACAGATGCGTGTGTGTTTTATGACATTTAGATGGAAGAGAGAGGGAGATCTCCCCTAAGTCAATTTGAACGCAGAGGCCGATGAAATTATACAGGTAGCAGTGGGCGACGTGACAAACGACTAGCCTGGCGTACAGCTGGGGGAGACGCTCTCCGACAGAGAAAAGAAATGAAAATCTAAATTACAGTTTACAGTACACACATAACTACAAACGGCTTGTTTCTGTTGCGTAAATCAATGCCTACTGTATGAAGGCAGGAGAGAGAGAGAGAGTGCTAGAGAGAGGCTGCGAAAACAAATGGCCTCAGCAGGAACAATACATACATATATATTGAGTGTATGGGTGTGTATATATATATATATATATATATATATATATATATATATATAAATATATATATATATATATATATATATATATATATATATATATATATATATATGCAGACACACACATACGGCATTTCTTTTTTCCTGAAATTTAATTTTAAAAGGTAAACTTTTAAAGTGATCGTGGCTTACAGCTCATAAAAATCAAAAATCCAGTATTAGAATATTTCTTAAGCTCAATCAAAAAAAGGATTTACAATACTGTACAGAAAAAAAATGTGTTTATTTATGTTCTCAGAAATGAGGAGCTCCTTTAGCATGAATCACTGCGTCAATGTGGCATGGCACATAGGCGATCTCTGTCTGTGGGACTGCGGAGGTGATATTGAAGACCAGGTTGCTTTGATAGCAGCCTTCAGCTCGTCTGTGTTGTTGGGTCTGGTGTCCTTCTCTTGGCTACTTGGAAATAGCCAGTAGTTTTTTCTATGGCGTTCAGGTCAGGTGAGTCGGCTAGCCGAGTAAGAACAGTAACATTATGGTAAGAAAACCCTGGATGGGTGCTAAGTCATGCCGGATAAGGAAATCCACATCTCTATAAGTAGCAGGAAGTAGGAAGTGCTCTAATATCTCCTGGTTGACAGGTGCATATGACTAGATGATTATCAAGATTAAATTATCTGTATCTGTCACATGTACCTTACAGCACAGCAAACTGATTTTTTTTTTCTTCACATATGCCAGGAAGTTGGGGTCAGGCAGGATACAGCATCTCTGAAGCTGATAGGGTTATGAGACTTGCTCGAGGGCTCAACAGTGACAATTTGGAAGGGCTGGGGCTTGAACCGCTGACCTTCCAATTAGTAACCCAGAGCCTTAACTGTTCATGCCATCATTGCTCCACACGCACAGGCTTTGCTCCCTGAAATTATGTTATGGCCGATCGGTAGCTATCGGACTATAGGTCATTTACCAATAAATAGGCACTAACTCAAAGATCTTCCATCATACCATTAGGGGCATTTAGGGAAAAATATACTTGCTTTGACTAAATATATGGGCATGCATTATGGCTGCCATGCATATCCTGTGTTTGTTTGGTGCATAGCTTGTGCGCGTCCTTAGAAATTGGCATAATGTGCCTATATATATATATATATATATATATATATATATATATATATATATATTAATTAATTAATTTATTTATTTATTTATTTACTTTTAATGATGCATCATAACATCAACCACAAGTTGGAACTGGGTTAAAAACTGGTCGACACATTATAACAACTTGGCAGGATAGTGCTGATCACTTAGTGAAATGTTTTCATTTTGTAGGAAGTATAAAGATTAGACTTTGGAGCAGGGGGAAATGTAATGAGGTCCGAGAAGTCCAGACTGACCCTTTGAAGGAAAGCGCATAAAGCGAAGGACCCATCATGCATTGTGGCCGCTAAACAAGCCTCTGGAGGCAACGTTATTATCTGGAGTTGCCTCAGTTGGTCAGGACTAGACTTAGCAACGTTATCAATAAAAGTTAGCAGATGACCTGAATGTACTGAATGACCAGGGTATTTACAAATGTATATTTCCAGTTAGATCTTCCTTTTATCCCTGATGGCACAGGCATACGCCAGGACTCAAATTTTGAAAGAGTGGTTCACTGAGCACATGGAATCTTTTTTTTTTTTTTATACATAAACTGGCCACCACGCTGCACCCCGAAGGCGACTGATCAAAATATTAGTGTGTACGACTTTTTGGCCAGACAGAGCAGAATTCATTTAATCAAATGTACCCAGCGTGACATGGGTGATGTTTAAGATTTACCCATTTCGGTGAAATCAGTTTAACACGTTAAGGATTTTAAATGAATCTTAACTGTTAATGATGCCAGCCATAATAATAATAATAATAATAATAAACCTCATCACAGAAGAAACTTGATTAATGATGTTAGCAACAAGTAACATCAAAAACGCCCAAGGTTTCAATCAAAAATGCAATGAAGTTTATGCAACAATGATAAATGATAGTATAAGCAAACTCCTGAACAAATTATACTAAACAGTTGTTTAATCAGAGATGTCAAATGTTAACTTGTTAGTCAGAGTTTTGAATTGTATTATGATGACATTACAGCTATTCATTTAATAGCCACATTTAAGCCAATTAATTAATCATTTATGGATAAATTTGGATGAAAATTCGACTATTAAATGTTTGCTTTTAATTATGTAAAAATGTAAAAATTTACACCTGTGGTTAACGTAAAAAAAATATTGGGAGGCAATACAACATTAAAACATATACAGTGACATAAAGTCGCTGTTCAGAGTTTACGTCATTTATGGGTTTTTCCCTAGACACTAAGTAATAATTGTTTTGGAAATCGGAAATATCCTCCTCAATTTTTTATGCCTTTTTTCATGCCAATATTTAATTTTTCATGCATTTTAATGCTAAACTTTTCTTATTTTTTGTAACATAATAATTTCCTAATTTTGTAACATAAATATAAATGCAAATTCAGCTAAATTCCCAGGAAAATGTTATACTATAAAATTTTTTTAGTACTGTAGAGAAAACACAAAGCAACCATAGAGGAAAACACAGCTTGGAATGGTAAATTATTACTGTATTTACAGTACAGTATTCATAGCAAAGAAAATTATGTTCTTTAATCTTATTAAAATATTAAAATTCATTGAGGGATCCAAAGCTCTACTTTGCCATGTCAAAAACTATACCCAACAACGACAGCTTGAAGATAAGCAACACCAACAAAAACATGATCAATGACGCAGGAACTACATAGAACATGATATGTTTCACTGAACAAACACGCAAATCTAAGAATATCATACACATACAGTAGCTCCTGTGACTGTAGAATGTCCCTATACCTCATGAGACGTTCACTCCTCAATTAAACCCGAGCGGTGTAGCTCAGGAGATTTCACGTCTTCAGTTAAATGACCATTAATCTCCAGACAGCACAGTCAAACTAATTGGTACCAATTTAAGAGAAAAAAAGAGATAACACAATATAAATGTGTTACAGCATGAGTACATCAATTCAGACTATAACCAGTCAAAACCAGCATTCCAAATTACACCATAAATCGACGTCCCCAAAGTGTTTAAGGCGAGGAATCGAGCGCTTTTACCTTCATGGCCCTGTTGATGAAAGGGATCTGCGTGCCGCTGTCCAGGCCCTCGTTGATGATGAGGCGTCGAGCCCACTGGCCTGCTCGCACCACGCCATTGCCATGGATCAACACCAGCAGCTTGTCCTGATTAGTCAGCGCATCCTCGCTCATATAGATGAAGCTCTTTGGTTCGCTCTCTGTTGCATCCACCTGTGAAGTCCACATACTTGTGTTAGGCAAAGATATGTAACTCTACACAGAACGACACACGTACAACTCTCAGGTAGGCTGGGTCATTTCAAACATACTTAATTAGTGCCGAATGTCACAGCATAAAGTGAGCATAGCTCAGTCTTAAACAAGGTGCACAAAAAAAACATATCAGGGCACAGATTACATACTGTAGATATCAAACTACAACTTGAATATAAAAATAAATAAATACAAACCAGGCAGGAACATTTCCTACAAAATCAAATCACAGATTCATTACTACACTTAATATATTACATGAACATTAACCATTCTATAATGGAATCCATAAACCTGAAAGCTGTGACTTTTTAATGCAACGAAGGAAATTCATATTTTTTAACCTTACTTTAATACACTTACCAGCCACTATATTAGGTACACCTTGCTAGTATAGGGTTGGACCACTTTTGTCTTCAGAACTGCCTGAAATCTTCATGGTATCAATTGAACAAAGTGATTTTAGGTCTATATTGACATAATCGCATCACACTTATGACCTGCCTGTTCATAAACGTAAATCTGCCATTACACATTTGGGCATTTGGCAGACGCTCTTATCCAGAGCGACTTACATTTTTATCTCATTACATATCTGTGGCAACTTAGTGGTTGTTGGGTTTGAACCTGGGATCTTCCGAACCGTAGTCCAATGCCTTAACCACTGAGCTATCCCTGGCCCCAAGGTGCCACACACCACATCCCCAAGATGTTTTACTTGATTGAGCCGCTTGAATACAGTGAACTCATTGTCAGGTTCAAGAAACCAGCTTTAGAAGATTTTAACTTTATGACATGGGGAGCGATCCTGTGGGAAGGACATGCTCAGCAACAACACTCAGGTAGGCTAGGTCATTTAAACCATACTTAATTAGTGCCGAATGTCGCAGCATAAAGTGATCTCATTGTTATTTTCCATGTGATTGATATACCTAATGACGTGGCCGGTGAGGACATTAATTTTTATCCTTACCTTGTATGCTATGTTATTTTTAAATATTGTTCTTATTCAATAATTATTGTTAATAATTAGTTAAATATCCCCTTTTAAATGTTCTTGCTTTTAGTTCTCTCTTCAGCACATACAGGATTCTCACTGCATCGTGTAAAACAATCAGTCTGACAAAACACTGTTTTAGGTTCAGTTGCAAGAAAGTATGAATAATACGTGTGTTAAACACAGTACCGTGTACTTAAAATGTACTTTATTAGAATACTGCTGGACTGAGTGGACAAAACTTTTTGGAAATGTGTTAATAATACTAACATGGAGTGAAAATTCATTTGCGAGTCGAGTGTGCAGGTAAAAGGTACAGTACAGTGTGCTGTGCAGCCCAGGACCAGCTACATTGTTAGCTAAATGCTGGCAATAATGTACGGACAGCTAGTTAGCTGGTTAAGTACACTAAAACAAAGAAAAAGTACCGAGTGAGGATGCAACGTCTCCAGGAGAAGTGACTGCTGTGGAAATATAGCACATAGCTATATAGCTGTGCTTTTCTCTCTTGTCTACTATTTGAGGTGACTTATTATATAAAACTTTTACTTAAGGTTCTGATTGAAAAACACGGCTTTGCGGTTAGGGTTTTATCGACACTTTCTGGTATTTTTTACAAATAATACCAGAAAGTATTATTTGTTTGTTCACGTGAAGCGGGTCTTAAGGATACTAAATAAAAACTTTAACAAGTCTATGTATGAAGCCGAGATTATTTTCTGACTGTCACGTATATACATTTATAAATGAAAAGAATACCCAGACACAAATCTGCTTCACTCAGGTGCCCAGGCTACTGATTATTACACGAATCATCGACTTCATCCGAACCGCTCTGGACCCCGTGCTTTTTTTTATAAGGCTTCAGGTTTGATACTGTACTAATCATTATTTAAATGAGCCTCTGTCAGCTGTAATTCTATTATGAATCAGCGTTTTTTCTGTATTGATGGCTTGTGAAAGCTTTAATCCCTTGTTGTTGTGTCACTGACTATATTTATTCTGCTTTCATTAAAGAAGTGCACCAGATCCACTAACAGTGCAGTGAGTCATAGCCTGGAATCATTCGTCATAAAAGGCACGATGCAGAGAGACAGCTGGCTCCTGCAGTCAGTCTGTCTGTCTGTCTGTCTGTGATGACTTTATTAAACCGCCATGGATTTCGATTTCATTCTTCCTGATTGGGACTCTGTACAGATAACTCCGGGGTCGATACGGCATTGCGTGCTGGGTCGTCTGTTTTAACCTATTAGGTTTTTAATTGTCATGTCAGCGTCTGTTCTTGCTTCTTTTATACTCAGAGTTTTTATGCCTTTCCTTTAAATGGCCATTGATGAAAAGACCGAAAAAACATGCAGCTAAGTGCAGTTTGTCACACACGACCGAACCTATCGAATCAGCCTCCTGACAAAGGGCACGGGCCGGTCTCTGAGATAGACACTGCACCCAGTTAATGGTGTTTACAGCTTGTTTTTAAAAATGGGGGCTTTACGTACAGTCATATACTGCCCTTTTACCATGACATGACTCGTGCTTTACATTTACATTTAGGCATTTGCCTTATTTATTTATTTGCTTTTTGTGCATGTATGCATGGCTCATACATACACTGCATAATAAAGTCAATGTAAGCATGTTTAAACAAAAAAATATAGATATAAAAAAAAAAATCAGAAATTTGTTTATTCAGATGAAATAAATAATCAGGGAATAATGAGATATTCCGGCTTTTGTAATCTCGTGTTTTAACATCGGAATTTCTCATTAAGACCCCAGAAACATTATTCAACAGCATACGAGCCTCTGTGTCCTTTCAACCGCACTTACTGGGAGCATCTCTTTCCTCAGCTTGCAGTCTTTCTCCAGAAGCTCATAAACATACTGCGTGATGATCTGCAGGAGAGAAGAGACAAATCTTTATTTGTATTCCAATTTTACAAAAATAAATAAAATAAATAAATAAATATATATATATATATATATATATATATATATATATATATATATATATATATATATATATATAATTAAATAAAATAAAAAAAAAGGACCCGCCACTTGCCATCAGCATTGGGAATAACAAACTTTGAGCCAAGTCAAATATTCGACTTTGGTATGCTTAAAATAGGACGTCTGAGGAGACGTGAGCGTTCAGATCATTAAATAGTGCCTTTTGTTCTGTAAGCTCATGGATCCTTTGGTCGAATGGTTTCGGACGTTACTCGTAGTGTTATTGTGTTCCGTTGGCGCAAAAACACAAACCACATCTGCGTACTGATACGGCTGCAACAATATTGAATTTACATGGACTGTAAGCAAGGCACATGTAGTGTTTTGCATATGTTATCCAGACGCACACATGTCTACTGTAGAGCCGAGACCCCTCCGAGCGAGGGAGATAATTAGGAGTGTCTGGACTGCTCTTGTTCGGAGCAGAGAGTACACGATCTATCCCCAAAGCCAGAAAAATCTCGACTACAAGCCTAGTGTTGATGTAAGGTATGTTTATCCCTGCAGCTACACGACTGAGGAAACTGGTACTCGGTGCGAATTCAACCCATGGCCGAAAGTTTCACGCGCCGACGACGTCTACAACTCTTGGTGGTTTTCTTTCTTGTTCTTGTCCCCCGTAACCCCAGCGTGCAGCAGCTGGAAAAACAAGGCTTTATTTGATGGATCTGTGAGGCGACAGGAAGGAGACTTTCGTGTAAAGACAAAAATTTGGCTCGCTGTGATCGGTGGGACGAGTTTAAGCACGAGCAAAGAGGAGAGAGGAAGATGAGGGAATTATCGTCCATGCCAAGGCTCGTGATGTTTGAAGGGCTCTGCCGCCCACTCGGACGGATGGGAATCCGGAATCGTGCTGGAAAAGTGGGGATGGTCAGCCGCTGGGGTGGCCTGACCGCCTCGCATTGTTTGTGGGAGGTCTTCGGGTTGATGAATAAACGTCTGGTTTCCATCAGAGAGGTTACATTACAAACTGATTTATTAGAATATTATTATCGGTTTGTCTGCGAAGATTAACAAATAGAAAAAGAAGAAAACAAACAAAAAAATGAGCGACGTAACCATTTGGCTTCGATTTACAGTACATGACCGACAACAGCAATCAACAATGCTACATAGATGTAGTAAAGTGACAGATCTAACCTCCTGGCTTTAACAATTCTTCATACAGATCTTTATCAAGTATAAATGGGCCGATGTTCCTGATGCTCAAGCTTTAAAAAAAATATGCATATATACAGCTAAAAATAAAGAAAGCATAGAAAAAAAAATATCTTGGCTCTGGGGAATGTATAATGCTTGCTTTGCTAATCTGTCACTACATAGCTGGAAGCGACTTGTTGAGTCCTAGTAGCTAATAACACAGGAGCAACATATGACTTTTGCATCATATTTTTTTTTTCTTTTCTTAAGAAAACCAACAGTTGAGAAAATTACAGGACCGCTGACGATGTGGTATTGGCAGTATATTTAAAGACACAAGTGGGTTTCCAGACTAGCAAGTATAAGTTTGCTATTTATTCATAAAATCGAAGCACAAGCTCTTGAGTCTGAAGAGAACTTTCCTGACAGCACTCGTCATTAGGTTTGCATTGATTCTGGTAGAATTATTCTTCTCCTTATGAAACAAAGGTGGGGGTGTGTGCATGTATGTGTGTGTGTGTGTGTCTAGGATGGCAGAAGAAAAGAAAGTTATGAAGCAATCATAATACACTCATAGTAACATACTCATTTAAAGCCAAAGGACATAAGCTATTGCTGATTTGATTACAAACACCGAAAGCACATTAAGGGCCAAACGAGCTAATGCAATGAGATATTAGCAGCCATCAGCGGTCAGCCGGCCCAAATGAGATGACGGATCTATCCGCCGAATCCACAGAAGGGGGCTGCGGGTGAAACAGTGTAAAAGATATAGGCTGCTCAACGGCACCTAATTCACTAAATGTCAAGCTTTCTGATGAAGACTAAAATGATTGTGAAGTGCAATATGCTTGTGTTTAATGATATCAATAAGCCTCGCAGGAAATTTCATTTGTGCGCCGTTATTGCTTCGGCGTCTCAGGTGGCTCGGTGTGATTATAGCAGGGAAGGAGAATGTGGACACTTCTCTAAATATACCTAGGACTGGGTCACGAGGATTTACCGTATGTCTATGCACACAGGGTTAGGGCTCGGGTCCTGATGTATAGGAATAATATCGTTCCCACAAGGGTGTCGAAGCGAGTGCACGGAAACTTGTCTCTCCGGCTGGCAGCTTGTGTGTGATGTCTGAGACACAGACGCAGAACTGAGGTCAAGGATCTGGCTTCTTATTGGACGGATGAGTATCTGAGTAACATTAAATATCAACAGGATCCTCGGGCCTATTATCTAACCTCCTGACCTTTAATTCGTCTGAGCCATTCGCACGCGGGGAAAATGCAGCGAAATATGCTTCAAGTAACAGTTAATTCCGCTTTTAAGTTTGTCTTAGTGAACCTTTACCCTGCGTATTTGAGAACTACGAAAGAAAATGGCGTTCTTAATGACACAGTCGCTCAAAGCTATACCACTCTTTGAAATAATAATAGTAATAAAAATAAAGGAAACTACAGGGGTTGGACAATGAAACTGAAACGCCTGATTTTAGACCAGAATAATTCATTAGTAAGGTGTAGGGCCTCCATTTGCGGCCTATACAGCATTAATTTTTCTTGAGAATGACAGACACAAGTCCTGCACAATGACCAGAGGGATTTTGAGCCATTCTTCCTGCAGAAAACGTTTCCGGACTCGCTCCTCCAAAACACCCCAAAGTGGCTCAATAATATTTAGATCTGGTGACTGGTCAACTTCACCTTCATGTTAATCAAACCACTCTGTCACCAGTCTTGCTGTGTATATTGTGCATTATCATCTTGATACATGGCACCGCCTTCAGGATACAATGTGTAAACCATTGGGTGCGCATGGTCCTCCAGAATGGTTCGGTAGTCCTTGGCAGTGATGCGCCCCATCTAGCACAAGTATTGAGCCTAGGTAATGCCATGATACCATCACTGACTATGATACCGGGTACGCTTCTTTAGGGCTTCTCTACACCATAACCCGGATGTGGGAAAGAAAGTGAAGGTGGATTTAGAGAGCAATACATGTTTTACATTGTCCACAGCCCAAGATTTTCGCTGCTGGCACCATTGAACCCGATGTTTGGCATTGGCACATGTCACCGAAGGTTTGGCTATAGCAGCAGGGCCATGGATAGTATTGGTGGAACCAGGAGAGTTGAGGTGCACATTAAATTCTTCAATGAGTTGGGCAGCTGTGGTTTTATGTTTTTTTGGATATAATTGGGGTTAGCCCCCGGACATCCCTTTCAGACAGCTTCTTCTCGCATCCACAGTTACTGGTTCGTCCTTCTTGGTGGTATGCTGACATTACCCTGGATACTGTGGCTCTTGATACATCACAAAGACTTGCTGTCTTAGTCACAGCGAGACACGCACTAACAATTTGTCCTTTTTTGAACTCTGATATGTCATCCATACAGTAATAATGTGTGCATTGCAATATTTTAAGCAAAACTGTGCTATTACTCTGCTAATTAAACCTTCACACTCTGCTCTTACTGGTGGAATGTGCAATCAATGAAGATTAGGCCACCAGGGTGGTCAAATTTAGCCATGAAACCTCCATCACTAAAGTGGCCAGTGTTTCAGTGTTTACACAATATTACTACATTGCCTAAATCAAATTACAGCAGGATCTCATATACGTGTTTGATTCTCGAGAAAGGATACCACCTATGTCACAGTGTTTAGGAAGAAACAGCCAAGTGCTTCCTGGAAGATCCATCGAGGAACGTAACGGATTAAGAAGCAACACCAAACATTCACACAGAACTCATGGCCAAGACTGGATTTAAATCAAAAATATTTAAAAGATGAAGAAAGAAAATCACCAGACTGCCTCGACACATACCTGTTCGCCAAAATATCTGAAAATAAGCCACGCAGGAAAATTAAGAAGGGGATTCCCTCAGGTGCACGCAGTGAGTGACAGATGAAGAATTCCCATTGTTATTATTCTATATAGCACATAGTGACCGCCTTTCCTGCCCTCTCAGAGACGCAGCGGAGCACGTTCTCCCGAGTTCGACACAATCGCGGCCGCCTGTCAGCGTAATTAGAGCGCCGCGGAGTCGCGTAATTAATATTGTCTTATTAGTTTGATAATGAAAGCCCCGCAGGTAAGAATGCTAAGTGCTTCAGACCTCTCCCTGTCTTTTACGTGACGTGGATGGTGATCGCAGGCCTGGTGGAGATGGACGACTTGCTCTGAAACCGGATTAGTGTCGTGTATCTCTGTAACATCGCTTTCTGTTAAGTCACCTTAAGCAACCGGACAGTACATGACTGTTGTGCAAGAACTTGGGAATGGAACTTTAAAGCAGTGGATAGCTGAATCAGGAAATATATTTAATTATTATTATTATTATTTTAAATGCAGTCTTTAAGACAAAACAGGTCTGATGTCTAAGCGCTTATCTTCTTTACTTTAATCTGTGAGACGGATGAAGCTAACAAAAATCAGAAACCAGAAACAAGTCATACCAATCGCTTTAAATGGACTTAATCAGGGATTGTTCATATTCAGTGAGCATGCACAAAAATTTTTTTTAATTGCACGATAATGCTCCAGTTTTCAGTACATAACCTTTTCAAAATAAAAAAAGGATAATTACAAGTTATGAAAAAGTGCTAAATATATACAGGATATAACCTGATCTGCAACGTAGATTATTGTTCCTGTACTGTTTAGCTCTCAGGTATAGGTCCCAAAGATTATTACTTTAACAAGTTACAGTAACACAGGTGTCAAAGCTCCTCCACAGTGCATGTGCTGAAAAACTCATCAGATGCAAATTTTTTTAGGACCTTTATTTCTCTCCTCCTCTAAACGCACCATTTCAGTGTCTATGCAGGTGAGCTATTGCTGAGTCACTTCCCTCTGGAGAACAGCAGAGCTAAGCAACAAGTCGGGGGAGGGGCTAATCATATATGAGGTCATAACACGGAGAAAACCTAATTAGCTTGTTTAAACCTCGGTTATTACAAGAAAGGGGAAAAAGGTCTAAATGTTTTCAAAATATTGAAATACATCAAATATCAAAGTATATTTTGTTTGGAGATTCACCTAAACGTCTATAAATGACTAAAAAAGTAAACTTTGTATAATAGGTAGCATTTTTAAACTTGAAATCTAATACTAACATCAAAATGCTGGAATCAGGAATACCTGAGCAAGTCTGCGTGAGACCTAACAATTGGATGTGGTTCGAGGCGTTTCTTTAAAGGACAGAATTTTTTGCAGGACATTTTGTCTCCTCATGATCAGCATTTAAGAATCTTATACACCAGGCATCTTAGCTGCAAACGTGAAAATTGTGCAAATGAATTGTTTTTTAAAAACACATCATTCCTTAAAGTCGGCTGCACTAACCCGAACCCAATATGCATCACATCTAATCCTCTAAAGCGCAACAAGCCCAACCCGAGCATATCCGCTGCTCAAATCCTGCATGAGAAAGACGCGGATCAGAGCTTGAGCCAATCAGTGTGGAGCAGCATGTTTTTTGGGAAACCGGTTGCTGCCGCGAGGCCGTGCTCTAGAGATCAGGGAGGAAGGAAGTCTTAGAGGGGGGGATCTGCAGGAGAGCGGCTCGGAGACGGAGCGTCTGAGTGTGTGGGGTCAGAATTAATCCCTGACATGTACTGTCCTCTGCCAGATCACGCACTGCTCCACAGCTGAGAGGAGCAGGAGAGAAAGAGAGAGGGGATGGTGACAGAGAGAGAGAGAGAGAGAGGGAGAGAGAGGGGAGATGCCAGGGCAGCCTTGACCGGAGCGTCTCGCACCAGTGGCTGAGAGATAAGACACAAACAGACACACAAGAAAAAAGCGAGGAGTCTTAATGAAGAGCACTGTGTGTCTGTAAATTGATCTGTTTGTAAACTCCCACATGAGGAAATCCTCCTTAAACAAGCAGGTGGGCCCTCCGAAGGAAACTGAGCCATGAGGAAGAAAGAAGAAGAAGAATTAAAAATGAAAAAAGCTAGACCTCCTACAGAGTCTCTGTAGCGCTCTCCAATGCTCTGGTCCAGCTGACCTTAGGCGAGGGCGATAAGAGGTTTGTGCTCCGGATGGAAGAGGAGGAGGGTGTGATGTGAAACTCTGACCCTCGGCCAGACAGAGGTCCTGAAGCGGCCGTGAAAAATGAGGACAGTTGCTTATCAGGGAGCAGCGCATTAACCCTGACTTAACGATAACGCGGAACGCCCGTCAGTGAAGGATAATCAATAACCAGCGATGTTTGTCTTTGGTCTCGGTGTGCGTCTCACACGCTGACCTGAGATCAGACTTCAGGAGCCACTTAGAGTAGAGAGGGTGAGAGAGAGAAGAAAATGAACCAGACGTCAAAAAACAGAGAGAGTGTGAGAATGACACAGCAGGAACAAATTATTTCTTTTTTAAATACAGAAGAAAAAGAGTGAGTCAGAAAAAGGGAGTAAAACATTAATGATTTAACTGAGAGGAAAAGAATTAAAGCAAACCTATTTTCACTCCTACAATTTGTTTTTCTAAGCTTGAACAAACTATTATCAGGCGTCTCACAGTGCCGGTATCTGCTGGAAGTTTGCTCTCCTGCCAAACCAACATAAGCACACACAGTACGTGTGTGTGTGTGTGTGTGTGTGTGTGTGTGTGTGTGTGTGTGTGTATCACGTAATGCCTGCCTAATGACCACCTCAGGTGTTAGTGCTGAAGACATTACAGGGATATTATGCTTTTAAAACACACCCTGTCTGCCCCCCTCCGTCTCCCTCTCTCCTCTTTCCTCTGTGGGGTACGAACAAGTGATACAGCGCAATAAATCAAGAACGACAGCTGCCATTTTGTTTTGCTTCTTCTTCTGCTGAATCGAAGTTCCTCTTAACATAAAAGTAAAAGAAGCGTGAATGATGCTGCTGAGTGTGCTCGCTGCTTCACTGCCCCAGCACACACACACACACACACACACACATCACTCAGTCCTAAAAACAGCCATTTAGACCAGCGGGCTTTCAAGCAGCACGTGGCGGTGCGTTGGTGAGCCGGGAAGGCGAGCAGTCGTCCAAAAAGTCGTCGCAAAAATTCTAAGTTAAAACTTCAGAACAGCGATGTAGAAGCTACAACCTGTGGGAACTGATCAGAAAAACACACTCAACACGTACATGAAGCATTCTGTGTTACGCAAATCTATTTAACATCACAAAGCTTCATTTACTCAACTGTCTGTGTCTAACGAGCAATGTCTCCACGTTTCTTTTTTTTAAAGAGAGAGAGTGAATGATAGAGAGAGACATGACAAAGACAGACAAACAGACAGACAGGGGAAGCTAGAATAAGAGAGAGACAGAGAGTGTGAGAAAAAGAGACCGGCAGATTGAGATGTAAAGAAGAGAAAGGGGGAGAGAAAGAGAGACAGAGAGAGATAGAAGGGAAGAGAGAAACGGACAGATAGACTAACAAGAAAGAGTTACAATGAGAGAGAGAGAGACTGACAAGGCAATTTTACAAGATAGAGAAAAAGAAAAAGAGAGGGGAAGAGAGAGAAAGCATTAAAAAAAAGAGAGAGACAGATAGACAGAGAGAGACACAAAGACACAGAGAGAGAAACAGGCAGATAGACTGATGAGGACGAGTTACAAGAAAATAGAGCGAGAGAAAGACGGAGGGAAAGAGAGACAGAGAAAGCATTAAAACAGGAGAGGGAGAGAGTGACAAACCACAAAGACAAAGAGAGGGACAGAAAGACTGAGTTTGTGACAGAGAGATAGACAGATAGATACACAGTAAGAGACACAAAGACAGACAGACAGAGAGAGAGAGAGAGAAAGCTAGAGTACATGAATCACTCACCATCGCACAACTATAAAGCATGAATCATCCTGTCTACTCCACACTCTGGCTGAACCATGACACTTTATAGATCTACAAAAATGAAATAAATCACACATTTGGCCTAAATTACGAAGGATAAGATGAATAGATGTTTTGAACACTGATATTTACTAGTGTACACTTCACATTCCTCTCATTAGGGTGAGGAGATCTTCCTCCAGCGCTGCACTGAGATCTGCAGACCTCAGACTGGAGACCTGCTCACTCACCTGCTCCAGCTCTCTCAGATACTCACTGCTTTATATAACTGGTTAGATATAGATTATAACTGATCTGACTAATAGTTACTTTAAATTTGAGAGAAAATAATAAGCCATAAGGGACATGCTGCAGTCCTGGGCCTGCACAATGTTCATGTTCTGAACAACTCATGCTTGATTCGGTCTACAGGACAGAAACTGTGCACCCTGACAGTCAACTTGAACAAGACCTGAAAGATTATTCATCAGGAAAGATCCAGATATCAGAGAAACACATCACGTTGTACTTAAGGGACAAACGAAAATAAGTTCAGAGAAAATGGAGAGAAAGCACATGAGGCATTCTCACACAATTAAAAAACAATTCATATTCAAATTCCAATTTGAATCTGGTTTTAATTATATGAATCAGTAATTGAAGCAATTCTGTTTATGAACTATGACATGACGTGTTATTTATTAATCAGCTAAACACTATAACTGTTAGAAAATCTCTGTGGTATGAGCGGAATAACCCACTCTAGACCATAAGGTTACAGGAAAATAAACATTTCCGGGTAGTGAAACTATGCCGCACTGGTGTGGATTTTTTTCAGTATTTGTACTTTACTCACCTAAAGTAACTCTTTAAAACTAAACAAAAAAAAAAAACTCACTTTATTTCTCTAAACCACTCAAGTCTGGGCATTCTAAATAAAACCATGGCATTTACGGTGTATGTGATTTGGTCAGGCATGCACACATCCTTCAGTGTGATCTAAAAAGTTACGAGTTCAACGTGAATTTTGATCTAGGACTCATAACTGCATTACACATCCTATGTAATGAGCATATCTAGTGAACAATAAGCTGTTTGGGATTCTGTCCAAATGTCTGAACAATTCATGTTTGGGGGAAAAAACAAAAAATACAAAAACAGTGTGAAACACAACCTCATTATGATTTTCTTGGCATAAAAAAAGCTCATTTGATTTTCTATTGTTATTCGATACAAATGCATATTATGGCTAGCATTCACTCTATCTTTATTTCTTTTTTAATTAGCAGAGTATTTCAGTTAGCGTCCCCAGGTTCCAGACGCGGCCTTTGAGCAGCGGGAAAGTGAATTCAGCTCCAAGAACTCCTGTTGCTTACATCTCTATCAAATCATTCCATATTCATGAAAGAAAAGGAAAAAAAAAAAAACGTCAGGATAAAAATCTTTATTTTCTATGCAGTCTTACCCCTGATGATTCTGTGAAAGGTTTTTTTTAATTCTTTAAGATTTATGTGAAATGAGGCTTTTCCTTTCAGTAGATGATGTAAATAGCAATTATTACATTTGAATGAGAGGAGAAAAAATATGTGCATGTACAGGGATATGCATGTTACTGCCTTAAAAGCATGCGCGATGTTTGTTGTAAGCAGTTAAAATAAAATGCTGTTGTGAAGATCTGTCAGGTAAGATGCTTAATCTTATATATAAAAGAGAAACTAAGAATGAAATTAAACTCAACACGAAAGTTTGCATCATTATCTCGGATGATTTTTCAATAGGAATTATTTTTTATAACGGTAAAAAAAAAATTATTATGTACCTCCTCGGTACTGCGTAAAACGGCTTGAGTTCCCCTCATTTCTTTAGATAAAATACATTTAATAAATTAGATTACATTAAAGAAATAAAACAAAATGTTTTACAGTGACAGACTGCAAAGTGCCTTAAGATATAATTTAAAAATTGTTTATGTACAGTAACAACCTCAGCAGCAACCTCATTTCCCCTCTCGTCTGTTCCAATCACTCAGCCTTCAGCATCACCAGTATACTAATCACTAATTAAGTTGGGGGACGTTACTTTTTAAAGTAATTAAGTACATTACAAAAAACTGTCATTAAAAAGAAATCAGTTACATTACAGAGTTACTTTCTGATAAAAGTAACTAGAGTACTTTTCCATTGCAGAAAATAAAAAACTCTTTTGTGATTCCTCATGCATGTGGTTTTAGTCAGAACCTTTATAATTATTTTACCATCATCACTCAGCGAAGTTTGGCTCATAATCTGTTAACTACTAACAACCCTCTCTCACCTACGCGGTTTTGCGCGGTGACCGTAAGTACGGTTCATCATGATTTATTGCGAGTGATTAGGTTTCCATCTTTTCGCGCATTGGTCCTCGCAGACCTTCGGGTGGTCACTTACAGCAGCTCAGAGTGCTAACACAGGGGGCGGGGCGGGTAGGACGACTTTCACACAAACAATAACGGAATGACTGCTGTCTGGCTCACGGATTACATAAATTGTCTGAATAACTTACTGGTTTCTTACTGGTTTATGCCTTAAGTTAGATGTTTTTTGTTTGTTTGTTTGTTTTTTTGCTTGAATGATTAATGGGTGGCGTAATAAACAAAAAAACATTCCTGTGAACCTGCTCAGGTACAGACAGGGACAAGAGTGAAAATGAGAGATAAATTCCTGGCAAAAATCTGATTAAACAAAGCCCTTCAGGAAGCCTGGAGAACTATTCCTATCAATAATACAATACAGTCTGGCTCTTCAGATGCTAAATATGAAGAAATGATATTGGCTCAAGACTTTTACACAATACTGTATAATATAACTAGACAATACAGACCATGAGACTGGGCAGACTCTGAATTTTTATTATTTATTTTTTTATCAATGGTGTACGAGGTGTTAACTCACACTATACAAATTTTGATCTGCAACCTCTCTACTCATAGTGTACATCTGAGCACCCGGGCCAGACAGGAGTGCTTGCACTGTTTAGCAGAACCTCTGAACGGGTTTTCATTCCCAACAATTTCGAAAACGTTGTCTTCGTGTAAGATATCTGCAGACAGATTTATGGTTTATGACTCAAAAAAAAAGGGAAGAAAAAAAAGAAGAGAAAGATTTTACTCTTTTTAGATAATTTTTTTCATAAATCATTTTGTGATTTAACTTTTTTATAGAAAAAAACTGTATGGATCTGAAAATGAATGGCATGTCTGTATTGCAGTAAGAATTAGAGGTGTATCATGCAGAATGGTTAATAATCGGAGCATGGACCTGCTCACACTGCGAGACATCTGAGAAAAATTTCTAAAATGACAGAAGTCCATGTGATGACCTGGGAGCCAGGCTGTTGTTCATTCAGGTGATTAACTAGACGCTGGGACTTTATTCAGGTGAACAACTGATTGGCTTGAAATGCAACCTAATTATATAATTAGAAAATTATTTTAAAATTGGGTGACTAAACAAACAAAAGAAATTTGACGTGATTAATAATGGGCGACTGATCCGGAGCTAAAATCGGGCTGAATCCCTACAGCATCTGCCCGGCCTAAGACAAAAAGTGACAGAGAAATCAGGCAGACGGTCAAACTTTCGCCCTGGCTTCTGCCACTTTGGAGACCTGAGCAGTGTATGACATCTGGCAGAGTTAAACAGAGATGTCAAGATGAACGAGGAGTGAATATCACCACTGAGAGACTCTAAATGCTGTTGGGAGGACACTAAACAGGAGGCGGCGAGCAGTTTTAATGAACAGTGCTTTCATTACGGCTTTTTTTTTTGTAGTCTTACTGTCTTAGCTTTCAACACGGGTATATTCTCACTGTCAAGGGCGTGGCTTTTGCTCCTTGAGCCGTCCACATGTTCTCATCCTTTCTTCCTCGCCGCACAAGCTTAAAACTCAACAGGAAACATAAGAATTCACAAGTTCACAATAATCAAAAGTTTACTAAATAATTACATTTAAGTAGACCACACTTCACCTATCACATGAGCCGAAGGACATTTATATGCCGTTTAAAATTAATAGGTTATTATAATACAGTAGCTATTACCTCTGTCTGTCTACATCATTACACTCTGCAGTGTATAGAGACACATCACAGAGGAAGAGGAAAAAAAAAGAAAAAGAAAAGGGAGAGGACCACGATAAGGCAGCCATCTGGACCGGCCAGCTTCATTAGAATAGTGTGTGTGTGTATGGGGGGGGTGTCTGTCATGCCACAGATGCAGAGAGAAGAGTGAAAAATCCCCATTTATTAACAGCTTAATACTCTCCCATCTGGAGCTGAGCCCACACCGTGTCACCTATCACAGAGAACAGGCTTGTACAGCGCCCTTCTCTCTCTCTCTCTCTCTCTCACACACACACACACACACACACACACACACACACACACACACACACACACACACACACACACACACACACACACACACTCACATATGCATGCTCTGCTGTGTGTCTTTATATGTGTTTGGACGCAACCCGTCTGACTCAAAGAACGTGAACATACGTCTACACCAACCGTACCATGTGAACCTTTTTGCAAAAAACACACCGCAATTAAAGGTGTCATGAAGTCGAGGGAAGGTATACAGTACAGGCAACACACACACACACCACAAAATTATACACATAGAATTGTGTGTATACACAATCACACACAGAGCATTGTATACACCTCAAACTTGCAATTATCACAGACGGACAAAGAAATAAAAACTTGTCTATTAAAAAGAAAAAGTTATTGAGAAATCTTTTAATAATACACACCACCACCAACATACATACACAAACAAGAACAACACACTCACACACACACATGTACATACATAGGGTTGGGCACCGGTACCTATATAACCAATATGTACCGGACCGAAACAGAACGCGAATTTCGGTGCCACTTAAATGCCTGAACTGACGATTGAAATATTTGTTCTCTGGGTTCATATATTTTTGTAGATTAAAAGTTTATTAGATTAAATAAAAAAATGAAAAGCACTAATCATCAGTAAATGAGAGATCATCTAAGATGCACGTGAATGCAGCAGCTAATGTTACACTCGCTCTGACGGCAGCAGGCGGTCTACCGCTATCTTAGCTTGCTAAATTAAACTTTCGTTAAAACGCCTAAAACTAAACGGTCGAAAGTGTGGCTATATTTCACAAGAAAGGATTCCGACACCGCGACGTGCAGCAAATGTTTTACACCAGTAAAGGGGGAAACATGTCAAATCTAATGAAACATCAGAGGGCACACGGAAAAGACTTAAAAGCAGAGGGATGCATCGTGATTGACAGCTTGCGGACAACAGCTGGCACTATCGTTGTGGATGAACCCAGCATCAGTCATACCAACCGTAGCAAAAAATATTACTATTCATTCATTACGCCGATGATGATGATGACGACAGCAGCCTTTCCGCAGGTTAGTAGTAGGATAATGTAATGTTAATCACAAAATGCAAATCTTGCATTCATGCTAACAAATGGTCAAACGATTTGTAAAATACTAATGTAACATGGATTCTCTTTATAATTATGGCTTTCCAGCTAGTTTTAGTAGTACGACAACAGTATTTATATATTCATATATACTTTAAACTTTTAATATATTGTTAAATTTTAAGCATTCAATTTTTGTTTAATAAAAATGTACTTTTGAGTCATCCACCATCATTTTGTGGCTTTTGTAAAGTATCGGTTTAGGCACCGTTTTGGCACCGGTACCGTTTTAAAAGTATGATTTGGCACCGGTATCGAAAAAAACCTAAACGATACCCAACCGTAACATACATAGCTAAGAGATGTCTCTATATTTACAATTCACCATGAAGATAAAACCGAACAGACACACACATGCACACTTCTGAGGCAAAATGCTCACACTTGTCAGCGTTCAACAATGCAAATCCTGCCAATGATCGCTCACTCTAAAGCACTGCGTGTGTGTGTGTGTGTGTGTGTGTGTGTGTGTACGTGCGGGTTATCTCTGCATGCCCCCTAACGATCGCGCCGACATGATGTAACAGAGAGACAGATTCGGCTGAGCGAGCACGACACAGGCGCTTTTGTTTCGCCGCTCTCCGCTGAGGAGCCTCTGGGTGGCCGTGAAGATTGCATTAGAGATCCCTGCTGCTGCTGCTACACACCGCCAGCCATGCGTCCTACACCAGCTCCATTTAATCTCGCACCTGACACGGGCTGACTGACGAGTCCGGCTCGTACCTGCTAGGAGGAGAAGTGCTGGGCCGCTGAGCAACGACGGCCCAAAGAGGGAGAAAATAAGTTTGTACAACTGTCGGGTTTATGATCATGTTTAGAGGATGCAGGATACGGTTTTAGGTTCGTTCGCGGGGAGCGAGCACGAGCAACAGTGTGCTGCATAAACATGTACAATGTACTTGGCACGCATGCACAAAGCATCGCAAAACCTCCGTAGGTGATGTACAGGAAACAGAATTGAGCGATTCTTTCTTAACGACTCTTCTACTCCGAGTCATTCGTTTATTTGTCACGTGGCTCCCATAGACGCTGTGCAGTGCAATAGACTCCAAAGAATGAACGACTCAGACTGGAAGATATGAGAGGTAAACTACTCAATCTGTTTATTATAATATGTCCTTAGCTGCATTTTAGTATTTTCATTATTGCCAAAATTTGTGTATGTAGATGTACTGGGGGTCTTTTTTTTTTTATAAAATTTTATTTTATTTTATTTCTGATCAAAAGATTCGTTCATTTTGATGAACGAGATTCAATGAACCGAGTCACTAAAATGTTTTAAACATCACTAGTACGCTGAATTAGATCAGATAAAATTAAATATTATTGATTTAAGTACTGACGAGCGTAAAGGAGTCGATTCACGCAGGTCGGCGGTCTAGACGCACCATGATCTCGGTGAAGTGAGACAGTTTATGATGATGACACTAGCCTACTGCACGGCCTAAGGGAGAGGCAACATACCAACAATGCCACGAACACAGCAGACTTGCATAATAATAATAATTATAATAAAATTGTAGCTCAATTATATAGTATGTGTAAAATAAATGTATTTCCTATTTAATATTTAATAAAAAAATATACACATTATATTCAGAACAATGTGTAAACTGTAATACTGTTAAAGCAGAGATTTTTTTATTATTTTACCTTTTCACCCTAAAGAAACAATTCTCCTTTATATAAGTTAATGTCACAGAAAGGATTTATGTGGGTGAGACGCTGGTGAGAACGCCTGTAAACTACTCGTTCCATCATAAAAGAACAGAAAGATCATTATCGGTACTAATGTGAAGCACAAAGTGCTGAATCGGCACGCTTTCTGTGTCCGATTCGAAACAAGGCCTGTCGGTTTTTATGGTTTCGTATTTGTGATGATGGAAGGAAGGGCAGCGTGATCTCTGGGAGTGAGGGAGGAGAATTAGTTTTTTTTTTAAAAACGAAAATAAAATCACACAACTTGGCGACTGACAGGCAAATAAACGCTTCTTTTTAGGGGATATTAAAGAGCATTTGCTTTAGCATGTGCGCCATGGCATACACACTGGTTTAAAAAGTTGTGAAAAACTTACTATCTTTAAATTATAGCTTTGAAAACACATCGTAAAAATAATTGTGAAGATATCATCCTGCTGTAGAGTCAGGTGGATTAACAGGTGCTTGATAATGTGACAAAAAAAAACAAGAGACTGGTACTGTAACGGTGGATGAGTGTTGTATAAGGATGGACTGTGTTTCTGATCCAACACACTGACAACCCAGCACATACAGTCAGAAGCTCAAGTAAAGCACTGATTTTATGCTTACATTCAATGTTAATGACATTTTTACCTGTAAGGAGAAAAAAAAACCCTAAAATAATTGTTTACAAATATATACATATATATATATATATATATATATATATATATATATATATATATATACATATAGGTATTAATAAATACAAAATCATGTGTGTGCAGTTTATCTGCCAATAGTTTCTAAGTTTTCTTTACCATCTTCCACTCGTCATTGGAAACGGCGCTCATCCTCAGCTGCCTTCTCAAAACATTAAACAAATCAGCATCAGGCATTTCTTTAAAAAGGGATGTTCGTCTAACAAGCAAAAGCTTAACAGAGCGAGGCGATTGTGCAAACACCAATCACAAACGTCAACAGCGGCTATGAAATTCTACTAAGTGTTAATCATCAGTAATATCTCTGAAAGGGCGGCGCGTCACCGCTGATGATTTACACAACCACTTTCCCTTCCACACCATCACAAACAGCACAGACCTAACCTCATCAAACCACAGCACCTTGACCTCTGTGTTCAGCTGTGTGTGTGTTTCTCTCTATATATTTTTTAATGCCTGTCTGTGTGTGTGTGTGTGTGTGTGTGTGTGTGTGTGTGTGTGTGTGTGTGTGTGTGTGTGTGTGTGTATACTTGCCGCTCAGCTCTTCATTCAGCCTGAGCTGAAGTGCAAATTGGACATCTGCTGCTGTGTGCATCCTCACAAAAGCGCTCGCCCACTCCTGCACAGCAGCGAGCGCTCGGCCCGCCGCTCTGTTGTTCCTGCGGACGAGGGCGAGAGTGCGGCGCCGCGCTCCCAACACCATTCACACGCTTCCAACCGGCCTATTCCCCTCTCCTCCGCCTCTGACGTGACCGCGTGGGTCACGCAGGAAATTGACTGACGGTTTGTGTGTGAAAAACTTGATGAATGCAAACATCTTAGTGACCCAGCGCTGTGGCCTTTCTGCGCTCTTATCAACAAATACATATAGGACTCGATTTGCACGACGCTTCAGCATGGACTACATTAGTCCGCGGCCTCTCCGAGACGGAGATGAACGCAGATTCGATTATGAATAACTTGAGTTCCATAACAAGTTCAGCGTGGCAGCATTTATATGTTAAAGGATGCGAATAAACTGATTCAGAGGTGGTGGTGGTGCTAGTTTAGAACCGAGTTATGGCTGCACGATAATCACTAAAAACGTGACACTTATTTATATCCTAAATAGAGTTACAGATTTTCAGCATAAGACAAGGAAGACTTATTTTACACTCTACACTATAAGCTTTAATTTCTTTAAATCTTCCTGTAAAATATTTAATTTGAGACAAGACACCTGCCTGATCATATTTCCTGACTCTGACTCATAAATATTTTATTATTAGTTTAAACGTGTAAATGTTTTAAGAAGCCATGCCTAACTTAAACCAAGTCTGATTTCCTTCTTACTCTCTGTAGACGTTGATAAAAGTAGTGTGTCATCGGTAAAAATCTTAAGCTTATTCACAGCTCAGATGATTTACATTAGAGACACACATTATTAAAGGTCACAAATTATCCTTTCCTTAAACAAGTCTGCATAAGCCTTAGACGTCTCGAAAACATGTCTTTTAATTTTCCACCTGAAATACAACTTAGATTCAAGCATGCTTGATTTTTTTTCTGGTTTTCTGGTCATTTCCAAACAGTGTAACAGTGTCTGAGATAAAATAAAAAATGAAAAATAAAAAATCTACAGAGACTACAAGGACCGGAAAATGTCCAACGCCTTTATCCGGAGGAACTGAATTCCCTTAAATTTTATAACACGTCTGAGCTAAGGGGTTAAAAGTTTTGCTCAAGGGCCCCAACAGTGGTAACTGGGTGATGCTGACGTTTAAACTTGTGTCCTTCTGATCAGTAGACCACTGACCATGCCCCATATGTTTATGCAAAAAATATGTGTTTAAGATCATTTATACAGTATTACAAAATGTGAATGGTGTCATTTTATATTAAAGTTAGAAGTAAATAAGAGCTGAAGGAGGAGGCTAGGATGGCTATTAGAAATTAGCCCTAACTGATAACTCTTAACGGAGAACTGGGCTCTTCGTCAAAGCTAAAAAAGGCTAGGTTAGCTGATAGCCTAGCCTTATTTACTGTACAACTGGTACCACACTGTTAAGTGTTAAGCTGAGGAAAGTCTTTTGGTATAAAGTATACAGTAGGTACATAAAAAGTCTGATTTCCTTCTTTAAGCCCTGGTGAATACAAAAATAAAAAATCATAACCCACAGGAAACATTTTTCTCCTCATGTTTTTTGGAGACAAATCTGAATGTCCAAAAATGACTATAATTTTGCCTAATAGTTCCCTCCTTTAAAGGCAAAGCTCATATAAAGCTACAAATGGCAAATTGCACCCTAAACAGTGAAAAACACCTTTCAAATTCTCTGTGCGGAAAAACTCTTTCTTTAACAGGCCTCTTTTTTTTGTTTTTTTGTGTTTTTTTTTTTTCTTTTTTCTTAATCGAACACGTAGTCAGGGTTCGTTTTTTAATTCACGGACTGAAACTTGTGATTGACGTTTGCAATGAATGTGTGTAGACAATTTAAATAAACATTGTTTAAACCTGACAGCATAATCTGGGTACGAGATGATCGACTGAGATTCACATTAACACGTCACTTTTAAATACGTGTACACAATCAGGAGCGCGGGGAGATCGCTTTCCCTCCAAATCTAACCTGCTTTTCAGAGATCTTATTTAAGGAAGTGCTCCTGAAAAAGTGTGACGCTAAAGTTTTAAATAAGAAATCTTAATAAGTTCATAAACATTTAACTATTGCACTGTGGTGTACAATCAAACAGAGCGTTCAACCATATGAACAGAACTGAACGCACTCGAGTGAATGAAAAACAATTAGCCGACTGTAGATAAACTCATTAATGCATCAGTTCATTGTTTAATTATTTGAAGATGCCCAAAACTATAAATCAAAATTAAAATGTGATTATTTTGTGATATTTTGAGCCTGTTAGTTTTACCCAAATCCAGCATTTATGGAGTTTGTGAGTTCATAAAAAATAAAAACACTTGCACGTTTTTGCTTTTGTGCTGGTTTCTGATGCATACGCCAAACAAAAGACAGATTTTACACAAAAGGGACGTTTCTCTAAGGAGTGTACCTGGATTAAAAAGAAAGCACACAGGTAAGCCTAAACAAGTACTATTCTGTTCTTTGAACTTCAAAAGAACATGCTGAACAATTAAAGCCAAATAGCGCAAAAGCAAATGAACAAAGATAATTAAGCAAACGCGCGCTACTGATTAGCTCATGCATATTGCATGCATTGGGAACGAACACATTTTCGAGTTTGTACACAAGCAAAGCACGGATCAGGAAAAGTGTCCGTTTCCCAACGTAGGATGATCTGACCTGGAAGACATCCTGGCCAATGTAAACAACATAACTACTTTTTCTTTTGTAAGCATCAGGTTTTATACACACTTCTCAAATTTGATTGGTTGGGTATTTTTCTATAACAGCACCTTTGACTGTAAATGAAATCATAGGCCAAGACTGCTTAGTTTCTATGATAACAACTCTGTTGAAAGGACTTGTTTAATGAACATATAATCATTTAAGGCTAATAACATACAATTAAACAATTAAAATGAACGTCTAATTACTTAAAAGTCCCATAATTAACTGTATCTTTGACACAGGTATCAGAGCTTGTGTATTTTTCTACCTCAAGCTCCCTTTGTTTTACTTCTCCTCCAAATGCGCCATTTCAGTGTCTATGTAAATGAGCTACTGCTAAACCACAACCCTCCAGAGAAAAAAGCCGGCCAAGAGCCATATCTTCTAATATGAGGTCATAATAGGGGGAAAATCTAATTGGCTAATTGTTAAAACCCTGACAAAAAAAAAAAAAAAAAAAAAAAACTTTTTCAAGCTTTTTAAGAAAAAGCTTTTTTTTTTTTTACTTTAAGACAAAGAGAGACTGGTGATGAAACAGTTACTTATCTGCTTTAACGTAAAATAAAAAGGAATATATGAGAAATAAAATACATCAGGATTTGCTGTTCGAGGAAAATGGTCACCTGTAACTCGATGTCAGATTGTGCCGCATCAATGATTTATTTCCTATAACAGCAGTCCGATTTCTTGAGGTAGTCTAGCGAGTGTCACTGTACAAACCTTGCAATGTCAGATCTCACAAAACAAATAAAACAAAAAAAAAGACATAAATCCGAACTCCTTTTTTGGCCCGTGCAGAAAAACAGGCTGAAACACACACTATATGAACGTGACGTGTGCAAGGCAGGTGGTGAAGTGTTAAAATGTACCCAAAACAGAGCCCCCCTGCCCTGCACTGGCACACACACATTCAATGAGAATGTGGAGTTGAAAAGGGAAGCAGTACTTTTTCCCCTCTCAGTGAAGCACTGCGTTTTGGGAAAGTTAGCAACGAGTATGCAAGTTAATAGAACGTGAGAGAAGGAACGAGAGAGAGGAGGAGAATGCAGAGAAAAGAGAAGAGTAAAGTGTGAGAGTTTATTAGAGTCATTCTATTGTGTGTGCGCGAGTGTAGAGAGAGCGCAAGATCCGCAGTGTTCCAGAGAGCGCTTCCAATTACTGCAGGGAATCCAATTACAAAGTTATTAAACCTGGGAAACAGAGATGCATCAAAACCATCATCAAAGTTCCCCACTAATAGTCCACACTACCAAAAATCCTCTTTTCATCTAATAATACAGCGAAAGTCGCAGCGCTTTCCCTTATTTTTATCTGCCACGTCTAAAAAAAAAATGAGAATCCACAACATGTGCGAGGAACAAACTGGGCAACAAATTACGAAACGATTACAATCATAAAAACAGGCTGTTATATGAACAGAGTGAAGGTGGAAATTACCTCTCCCAGCGCTTCGTATCTTTTTTGGTTCCACCTGTGCATATCCTCCTTGTAGTTGAAGACGAACGGCTCTCCGGTTTTTGTGTGTCGTAGCTGGCCACCTAGACGGGACAGGAACACGCATGAAGCTCTCGTCTGTTACAATATGAACTCTTTGAAAAATGTACGCACTATTCTACGAATCCTTCTGATTTGTCTTTTCCGTGTTTTAAACTTTGGAACTCGAATTTATCACTAAGTAAGGAACTAAACACGGTGCTGCATGCTCTTACAGGGAAAATAATAATGAAGCTGATTTTCCCATTGCAACACCTCCTGTGAGTGAAGTGTTTTATTGACTATTATACAACACCACTTTCCAACAGTAATCACTTTGCAGCTGCTTGATTATATTAAGTCTAACGATGTGTCCTGCTTGACTACATATGCTGCCTGTGGAAAAAAAATGCACCATTTTAAAAAGGGGTCAAATTATAGAGTCAAGCTACGAAAACATTAAAATTACTGGAATTGAGTTAAAAACTGTCCAATTTGTGGATTTTAGTTTTCATTTTTGTTTGTTCTTGACCCGAAATTATATTTTCATGTTCTTGTTCCAGTGCTCCCTCTTTAGTTGGAAACCGTTTAGACTGAAACACACCTTACAAATGATCTACTGTTTATATAAAAGCTGAAATAGAAACGTAACCAAACTGCATTTTAACAGAAATATTTGCATTTATTTATTTAATAATTTTTAAAACATAATTTTAATGTGCTTTATGTGCATTTGAACAATATGTTCTGCCATCATCCCATCTTCGTACAATAAGCTACGACAGCTATCTAACGTTGGACGGCAGGAAATTAAACATTCTGTACAGAAATTCAGGCCTGTTTAGAAAATGTTTAGAACTATCGAATTCATACTGAGAGCAGAAAAATATCCATATATTAACCTTTTTAAGCACATTTTAAAAATAACTTTTTTTACATTAAAACTATTTAGAGTGAACTAAACACTCTTGATCAGCACAAGTCACAAACACTAATCTCAAGTCTGACTAGTTATAAGCCATGTGGTATGTGTGATTAACTTTATATGATGCAAACCTTTATCTCATCAGTGAGTGTGTATGGATGAATTCACCAGGGACTGCCTGGTACAATATAATCAGGATAGCATGAAGTATAGACTCTATTGCAATCCTTTAAGTATCAGATTTTATAAACATTCCAAGTCAATATTATAATAATTTTTTTTTAGATTATTTTACAATTGTTCAAACTAAGCAAATATTTTGCTCTACCACACAGCATGCTGTGCTGCCTGCTAAAGCGCAAATAGTTTAGAGCGCGCCACCTGTAGCATTATAGAGAAATAGCAACATTTCACCCCTCCCATGCAAACATACAGAAAAGAAATGTAAAAATTAATTTTAAATAATAAATTTAATCACTGAATTATAATTGTCCACATCTTTAGTAGCATGGCATCATTAACACGCTTGTTACTAACAGAGAAAATCCAAAACGAAATTTGTCAAATAAATACGATTATTTTTATTTATTTGTTTAATTTAAGGTGTCAACGAGGTTGCAAAAACAGACAAAGCCACTGAAACGGTCCTCGCCCTGCATGATGCCAGTCAGAAGCAGTGAACGAGATCAGAGCCTCAGTTCAGGCCCGCTTGATGTGCATCTCTCTCGTCTCATGCAATTAAATGTGTTTGGCTGCCGTCCCCCATCTGGCAGGTACAAGGCCCGAGGACGGCTAACGCTTCTCTGCTTGCCGTTCGCACGGGCTTCTGGGACGTCTGGCGCTCCCGCATAAGACATCTGGTGTGGCAGGGCCGCTCTCGGCCATTTCTTTCTGTGTATCCGTGCCCGAGTTCCCCTCCCACCTGAGAGCTCCAAGGGCGTCTGTGTGTGTGTGTGTGTGTGTGTGTGTGTGTGTGTGTGTGTGTGTGTGTGGACCACCACAACTGTTCCCCTCCTACGCGAGGCCTTCGACGGGATGATTTGAGCCGAGGCCAGAGAACTTCATTTACACTGACCCCTCTCCAATGCCAGAGCGACGCCAAGGCCAAACTGTACAGCCAAGCGCTGGAGTGGCTAAACAGCTGGCGAGGGGCTTTAGAGGTAAACAAGTACAGTCTAACTAACAACCAATCACTGTTTACATGAAGGAGCAGGAGGAAGGTGATGAAGAGTGGGATGCACACAGCATTGCTGATGGACTGATGAACATGAGTTTAGTGGTTTAGGTCCGGAAAGGTTGGCTGATGATTCATTTGTTTACATTAAACCACTAATTGTGCTTCTGTGATGTCATATGAGGACACAGCTAGTGGATGTACCCTGGTGTTTAATAGAACGTTTTTTCAAGTAGAATTTTAAACATGAATTTTTAAACAAAGTCAACAAATGAGGAGGTGAGAAAACCGGACAAACTTTTTTAGGTAGAAAAAAAAAGAAAAAAAGACGCCACTCACTGGAGACACTATAAAGCTAGGAAGTCAAAGAAAGAACGTCAAAAACTGTTAACCAAGGTTAACTAGGTTAAACTTTTGATGCTGGAAAAGATAAACATTTCATTATGAAATTAATATCTCAGACACCCTTTGGAGATGACCAACTATTTAGACACATTGGACAAGTCAAATTTTTTTTGTTTTATTAAGAGCCTAAACTTGCGACAAAAGTGCAATTTTCTATGAAGCAAACTTTTTGAATAAAATCATTACGAGCAAAAACTAAAAAAGAAGAAGCATTATATTTGCTGGTGAGAGAGCTCCAGCAGCCGAGCAAGGGGTGCGTAATACTTCTGAAAACTCTGCTCTTGAGATATAGTCCCATCTATCCTTATGAAGACACGACTGGATAATGAAATGAAGCCCAACACAGTGTTAAATCTAATTGTGACCTCTCTGATTGCGAGCGCACAAAGCTAAAAGACTCAGAGCATACACACTTAACCCAAACACCCCAAGGGCCTCATACTTTCTCAATTACCCCTGCACAGCAAATTTTTTATATATTTTTTTTTTCCCTCACAAAGAGAAACGTTTGCATAAGCATTTTTATTCGGCTCGTTTTCAAACCCCGGTACTTCTGCACAGTTAGCAGGCGATAAATCCAGCACGGCTAACTCAATGAGTATTACTGTATTTGCCCTCGCTGTTAGCTGTTCAACATCATGTAGCGCTAAAAGGCCATTTATCAGCGTGCGCCACTAAAACTGCGTCCACTCCTAATAGAGCGAGTTTTTTTTTCCGGTGTGAAAAAAGGAAGAAAAGCGGGGGCACACGGCAGGGAAAGGGATCTTGCAGGAATTGATTATGCATTTGCAGAGGAGTGAAGCACAATGCTAGGAAGGCCGGCGTCTAACAGAAGGAAGAGAGCGATCTAATGAAAGCTCGTGTGCGGCGGAGGTTCAGCTCCATCGCCCTCACATCAACGACTCTCTGAGGAATATGCCTCCTCAACTTTTTCTTCTTTCTTGCGTAATTAGCATGCTGTTCTCAATTTTTTTGGCTTAATTAGGTGTACATAACCTTGGATTTCCAGTAATGAACGAGCTGAAGGCTAACTGTGATGAAGCCATCATGCAGCAGGATTCTGAAAAACTTCTCTCTCTCTCTCTCTTTCACGCAAATGTGTACGTATTTTATCGGCTGCTTCATTAGAGCACGGGTTCAAATTAGCACTCAGGGCTAGAGGCCTTGGCGACGATGCTTTCATTCGATCTGGGGAAAAAAAAGAAAAAAAAGAGTTGCAACACTAGGGCATAAAAAGCAGCCGCTTTCAAATAGGCAAATGTGTAAAGAAATAAATAAATACTAGTGGTATATTTTCACCGAGTGAAATGAAGTATTCAAGGCAGCGACAGGAGGCTTTTTAGAGCGAGCAGCAAGGTTATGCAAATGCGGCCGTCAAGTTGAGTGCAAGGCTGAGTAAGCCACTGACAGCCCATGGCATGCACAACTTGTCCATTCAGCTGCCAGTGACTCAGGAGACTCTCAAACAGACAGCGCTATCAGAGCCAAGCCGCTGCCGTCAATGGCCAATGAGGACGTTTACTCGCTCTCATCTCTCTGGAGTCGACTAGAAACTTTTGCCTCTTTTTTAATACAGCGTTTCTCCCTGCTGTCTTCCGCTCACGTTGGTGTGCAATAAAAAAAACAAGCATAAGTTATCATCAGTGAGAATTAATAAACTCTCCAGGAAAAGGATTAAAAAAAAAAAAAAAAAAATGCCGCATGTGTCATTTCTACTTAGTTCCACCTGCCTTCGACTTAATAACAGTGCCAGTCTTTACAGGAGAGCATCCCAGCAGTGTGTTCAGCTAGTTCCTGTCACTCTTGCGCTGACTGGGTGTGCAGTTCAGCTACACTCTCTGCTACTTTTCCCAGTGTCTCACCCGCTGTTCCTAATAATCCCAACAAAAGAACCGGTATAACACAGATTCAGCCGTACGTATATGCGTGTTAGTTGGATGCAAAGTAACATGGCACGATCTGACCAACACCAGGCAAGCTACTGACAAAGTAAAAACAAGGTGCTGCTGCTGGCATGGTGGACGTCAATCGCTTTATGTCTGGAGACCTTACTGAGCAAGTACGGTGGATCACCTTTTATAAGTCACAGGTGATGCTTTGTGTGCACACACTGCCCATCCTGCACACTTGATGTTCGCGAAGTTGTACAAACAAAACTTACCTGCTTATGCGGCAAAAAAGTGCTTAATTTCTCTTGTACAACGTTAATACGATCAGAAAAACATTGGTGTTAGTTTATAAATCGTGTTATAGTTTATAAAAGCTATAGCACGGACACAAGAGACACCTTCGTTAGGGGGGGGGACAAACTTCATCGTCCACTTTATTAGGAAAACCTGCACATTCCTAAAATTATCCAATCAGCCAGTCATGTGGCAAGTGGATGAGATCATGCAGAGGCTCAATTATTGTTCACATTAAACATCGGATTTTTTAAATTAATTAATTTATTAATTTCTTGGGGAGGTTTGTGACTAAAACTTGTGTCCAGGTAGTTACTATAATAACAGTAAAGATAACCTTGATATAGCTGACACTGTTTTCATACCTGATGTTATGGAAAGTTCATCTGGACCTTCTGACCAACCAGAGACTAAGAAAATACAGAGAAACTGTATTTAAAATGCTCTGAGACTAACTGTACTTAGCTATTCGTCCTATTCCTACTCTCGAATCATCGTCCTTCTCTATGTAATAAACTAAACCTGTTTGGTCCAGCGCTATTGAAGTGCCGCCTAATTATCATCCTTTATTCTAAATATAAAGTCTAATTTGTTATTTATGTTTGTAAAACAGTTAATGAATTAGAATAAAGTGTCATGAAGTGCTGTTACCGAGCGCCACATGACTAAGGCGTTTGTCTCCATGTGTGTATCAGTGTAGCTGTATTAATGAGAGATTGACGGCTCATCTGGTTTAAGACTTTGGAATTGTCCATAAACACGTTCAGTATTTAAATTTATTTAATTATTTAAATATTTTGAGAGGGACAAATATGCAAAAAAAGTTTATTTTTAATCAAGTTAATCAGTCATAGTCTGTGATTAATCAATATTAATCACAATTTAAAAATACTTGATTTTTAATGATTTACCTGTATTATAAACATGCAATGTCGGAATAAAGAAATGCATGACAAACTGGTTAAAGGAAACAGATTATGCAGGTTTATAATATTTCAAACATGAACATATAACAAATGTTGAATTAATCTCTCTCGAATGGGAACGGCGCTGCATGCCGTATGCAGTGTTGGGTGTCGCAACCCACCGATGGTGGAACCCAGGACAACGTAGAGCCTTAGCCACCTGATCCACCAATCCCACACCTAACATATAATGTATTTTTGCTAAAATTGTTTCCCTTAAAGGTAGTTTAAGCATATCTTTAGTTTTATGTAAACGTCCATCTAAAAGCTTTTTTTAATAAAACTGTCTGTCACACCTGGTGATTTTCCCTCAGTCATCTTATGATCCATGCTAAATGTGCCAGCACACACAGCCGGTTAACTGCACTGTGATTATAGGGAGAAAAAATGGGTATGATCAGTTTGTGTTAAAAAAAAAAAAATTATTTCAAGATTAATCACATGGGTCAACACGTTTATATTGACAGACCTGGAAATAAATTTTTAAAAAATCTGAAAGGGGCAAAATACTTTTTTGCAGCACTGTTTACGCACACATAATATTAACAAGTTTTTCCTTATCGTGCTGCATTTTATCCAAGGTCAGAATGGTGCTTGTTTGCTACAGATAAATCATTGTAGACTTTAGTGATGTTCATGATACATTACGGCTGCACGATTTGATCAAAGCAATAGTATAAACTATTAGTATCATTTAGTATTCAAATGTATTTATCATCAAAGAAAGTCAGTAATGAACTCATTAAGAGAAAGTTTGCCAGTATGTATGTAATAACTAAAAAAGTTAACTATAGGCCACAATAAATAAATTCTTGATTACGTGATATTACCCGTAATAAATTGCAGTCTTTTCCAGCTAAATAATTTTTTTTATCTTTATGCATTGTATTGTTTAGCACTATGATGAAGCAGTATAAATAGGACTTACGCTCATTAAAAGCATATTCAAACTCCTCCAAAGTTTTGGGGAAGATAAGTGGAGGTTCATCTTTCTTCATCACCCCGTCCAAGTCAATCCTGGACAATTGATCTGAGCAGAAAAAAAATAAAAAATCCTTCAGTAAAATAGTGTCCATATTGATCCTAAATACAGCATATACACGTAGCATGATCACAATTCACCTTTGAGTGCAGCATTTTTCTTTTCGTCTTGTGCCAAAAGCTGGGCCATAGTTATCCACGCCAAACACAATATAAAAAAGTCAGTTTTGGCAAGCATGGACCTTCCACTTCAAGCAGCTCACAGTGGCGTAGCCTGCAAACAGGCAAGAACAAAAAAGTTTTACAAATCCGTTGCTAAAAGTCTGATTGAAATCGAAGCCGCAGTCATGAGGCATGAATGATTTACTTTAAACGCACAACAGCCCAAGGGCTTGAGCCCTATTCTGACCGGATTGGTTTTACAATCGAAGGTGGGATGATCTATTTATTACAGGTGTATCTTAAAGACGGAATTTCAGCCTGGTCTGAATCAATCATGTCAAGGATCTTTGACAGCTTGTGTGTTCTTGAATCTGGAAGATTACGGGATCTTTTAGCTACTCGAAGAGAACATGCAGAAATACCCCAAGCTTTAAATATATTCATCAGAATCAACACATCGGTAAAGATTCTGTTCAGGAAAAGAGGTTTCGCCTTTTACTCTGGGAAGCGATCCATTTTATCGATTAAAAACGAAGGCAAGCGCTGTCTGCGTTTAAAATAATAAAAACAACATTTTAGAAGGACTTGCGAGAGAAGCGACACCTCCTGAGGGAGTAAGCTACAGTACAGGTACAGAGTTCCTAGTACAGGTTAATGTCATGGTCATGTGACCTGGACATGATGAAGTGCAACACATACAATTAAATTAAATAAAGATCTATAGTAAAACGACCTGTATGAGGTACACAGGGAAGATTTAGCATGACGCCCTAGAGGTACACCATAAAAACATTCCCACCTCTTGTGTTATACAGCAATCACAGGGCTTGCAGCATTACATAACACTTGCACACACAGGTCAGGAAACCTAATCCCTTCTGAATAGGGTACTGGGTTTACAGTGCATGGCTGAATGAACGGTTAGAGCAGCGCATGCGCAAAACAACTTGAAATCGATGCAGAAATAAACCCAAGTGCTTTCTCTCTACTGCTGCACAAACTCTGGTAGTTAGCGAGTTAGCAAAACACTGCTAACAAAGCCTGTGTGAAGCTATAGCCTGTCTTTCTCACTGATACACAAGACAGCATGTGTCCCTGTCTCTCCTACAGCCTGTGTCCTCTTGCTCGTTTACACGCGTCTCCTAAACACTGCTAAGAAGACTTAATGCTAAGAACACAGGTGACTTCAGCAGCTAGTTAGCGCAGCGGCTAACCTGACTCACTCTCTCTCACACACACACGCAACACTCCGAGCAGCTCACACTCTACATGTTTAATCGTGTCATTTCTGTCAAACTGTATTTCCTCTGGTACAATAAAGCAGGTAATCTTCTGCAGAAAGCACAGCGAGTCGGAGAGACGGCTGCATAAAGAAGCTAAACAGTGGGACTGGAGGGTTTTGTTTAAACATGCAGGTTTTGTTTTCGTTCACGTACCATGTCAACAACCAGTGCTGAGCTTTTACACATCCTCTGCTTCCGTCTTATGCCAAACCGGAAGTAACGCCTTCACGCGTGACGAAAGCGGAAGCTCGCGTTCAGCCGGGTTGGTGGGATTTAAAACGACATATCGTCCGTTTATCCATAGATTATATTATATATATTTTTTAAAAAGTATACCATTTTTATTAGTAAAAAAAGCACCTATGCTTACACTTTAACTGTAAAAATGTACCAAAATTAAATGTATTTAAATTAAATGTATATTTACTAATTATATTGTAATATAGCAACAATATTTTTGTCTACTACTTTAATATTGTTTTAAAATAAATGTAATAATTTATTTTACATACTGTATACACACTAAACACACACAGTAAAAAAAATACAAAAGTACACACATGTATTTTTGTATATTTTACAATTATATATTACCCAGTAATAAAATAAACAATAAACCATGTGTGAATACATATGTAATATAACATAAAATATAACATAGTATATATTGCCAAAAGTATTTCCTCGCCTGCCTTCACATACATATGAACTTGAAGAACATCCAGTTTTTAATCCATAGGGTTTATTATAATGATAATGGTGCACAGCTATAACAGCTTTAACTCCTCTGGGAAGGCTTTCCACATGCTTTAGGAGTGTGTTTATGGAATTTTTTCTCACCATTCTTGCGCATTTGTGAGGTCAGACAATGATGTTGGATGAGAAGCCCTGGCCCGCGGTATCCGACAGGACTCTGTACAGGCCGTATATACAGGTATATATAATAAAACTTAAAAAAAATATATTATAATATATAATATACTGTATATATATATATATATATATATATATATATATATATACAGTATATATATATATATATATATATATATATATATATACAGTATATATATATATATATATATATATAGATTGCATGTTCTCCGTGCTTGGTAGATTCCTCCCATGTACTGCGGTTTCCTCTCACAGTCCAAAGGTATGCAGATTAGGCTAACTGTCAATTCCCAATGTGTGAATGAAAATTCCCAGTGTGTAAATGAGCATGAGTGTGTGTTTATGTGTGCCCTGCGACGGCTAGGCGCCCTTGTCCAGGTGCCCCAAGTCTACCACACCCTCCAAGTCTCTGAAATCCCCCACAGTCCAAAGAGTTATTGGCTTGTTGTTGTTTTTTTCAAATTCCCTTTAGTGTGTGACTGGGTCTGTAAGTGTGTGTATGTGTGTGTGTCTGTGATGGGTTTGCACTCTATCCAAGGGATCCTCATCCCTGTGCTCTGATAAGCAGAATAAGCGATATGCGAAATTAAGGAATGAATGAAACTTTATCAAATGTTTCATCCTGGTCAGAGTTATGGTGGTTTTCATAAACACTAGATCTGAGGTAGGAACACACCTGGGATGTATTCCAGTCCATAACAGGGTACAATGCATTTGCATTTATGGCATTTAAAAGAAGCCCTTATCAAGGGGAGGTGATATAGTAAGAAAAACACACAGACAACACAAGACCTTTTCTTTTTTAATTATGTGCGAAATAGAGAGATCCAGTGACTCAGCTGTTTAGATATCCAAAAAAAGAACAGACGGGGATCTTTGATGCATGCCTTCCTTCAACCCTGAGAGACAATGAGATCAGTTGAGCAGTTGCTAGACGATCGGACGGTGCAGGGTGTGATAAGTGCTTTAAGATAAACGGGTGCTGGTCTGTTTCTCCTATCATAAGCAAGCATCAGTGTTTTAAATCTGATGCAGGCAGCTACAGGAAGTTGTTGGAGAGAGTGTAGCGATGAGATGGTGCGTGAGAACCTAGGAAGGTTGAAAACAAGTCATCCGTGCACAAACATTCACATTTACACCTAGAAGCAATTTAGCATAGCCAGTTCACTCACTTCATGTTTTTGAGAGGTAAAAAAGAAACCAAAGGACCTGAAGGAAATCCACATGAACGAAGTGAGAATGAAACACAGAGATGAACCTGAGGTCACCATGGTAAAAACAATAATAAAAAAATCACAAAAGCATTACAATCATTCATACAACTTTTATTATGGAAAAAGATGCTTAAACAGAAATATACAAAAAAGTACAAAGAAGAGAAAAGGGTAAGTTAATACTGACGCTCTGGGGTGTGTTTTTGGTTGAAAAGTGTGAAACTGTTCAACAGCAATTCCTTAAACCACTACTTACATTGATGCCTGATTGATGTGCATCCTAATATAGAAAACAATACTAAACAACAAATCTATTCAAAAACACAATTCACTGTACATTAAGATACTGGTTTAAAGTCAAATACAGCGCCTCAAAATCCACACGTACATCAGTCAGGTCCTTCAGAGACCTTGGAACATGAAGCTCTATTTAAATACGTTTTCTTCAAATGATTTACTAAAATTTTCTCTTCATCTTCAAGTGGAGCATCATCCTGCATCTCCCACCTGCAACACACACACCCACAAACACACATCCTATAAATGAACATTTTGATAACAAAATGAGATAACTCCATTTGTGCAGTTTTGAGAAAAACTTTTTTTTCCCTTCTTTTTAAGCCAGAAGCATTGCAAACTGGTAGAAAATATTTGTGCATGTTTTCTTTAAGTCACATGAGTGTTAAAAAGCACAAACGGAAAAAAAAAGTCAAAATTGTCAGTGTGAATTTTGCGTGATTTTGCAAAAAGCTATAAATCCAACTCCCACAGTTTTGTTGCAAAGGAAAAATCAGCCTGCAGGTGTGTTAGTGGTTATTTAAATATGCAAGTTATTATCAATAATATGTTGGTTGAGTTGGAATAAAACTCCTGTTTTGACTGTGATTCTGTAGTGAGTTAAACAGAAAGTAAAATCAAGTCAAGGAGAAAAAGTGTTGTGTTTTTGCTGCATATACAACCTTTTTTCACTACAAATATTATTTTTCATAAGAAATATTATAAACAATACATAATCCTCAGTGGACAGCATCTTTAGCCTCGTCCTCTAGCGGTTTCAGTTTCACTTAAATACTCGATGTCAGCTTTCCACACACAGAGTGCGCATTTTCGAGTTCTCACGTCTTTTAAGTGTTCTAACTTCATCTCCTCTTAATTGTCTTCTATTTCTCTGTATTTCTGTCCACTTCTGGTAGCATGGAGCATTATATCCTCAAGAAAGGACGACACGATAGCGACTATTTATTTTTAAATGTCCAAGCAAGAAAAGGTACTTGGACGAGTCCAAAGACACTGTATGGTCATGACATACTGTATGCTCTCCATCTAGTTCATTCTGCAAATAAAAAACAGCACGGACCAGTGAAGAAGACGGTTGGACATATTCCTTGTACATGCTTTAACGGAGTGAAAAAGTCAGGGATAATCCCTGATTATAATCTAGGACCTTTTCATTGAGCAGGCATGATAAGGACACTGCCCTGTGCTTTGAAGGCACAGGAACTGTATGTATTAACTGTGTTGTCATTTCCACTATAAACAACTCTATTTTATGGCACGACAATTGCATTCTCTAACCTCCGTGTGTGTCTTTTTATGTCTCCCTATCCAGCGGGGAGGAATTCCTTCATAGGACGATGTATGGACTCCATATATTGGAGAAGAAGAGACGGCCTATCATCCGATGCGGTTCATGCATACAAAGAAGCCCGCAGTGTAGGTGCGCTCTGATGGAGCTTCTGCCTCGGTCATTGTGTATCTGTCTCGATCAGACAAGCTCTTTTTTCTTGCGTGGCCGGCGCTGTCAGTGCGGTAATTACAGGCTATATGGGGAGGATTTGTTTATGTAAATATGTGTGTTTGATGCATGGGGGCCTCTCTCGCCTGTCTGCTCTCGAAGCTGTGTCTCTTTCTCCCTGTCACAGGCCCCTTAGCAGAGCCACTGGGCCTGAACCTGACAGCAACAGCTCGCCACGATGTGTGTGTTTTTCTTTCTCACCCACTCGGTTTCCTATAGCGAGGCATCCGAGTGCTGCCTCAGTGGCTCACAAACATGCAGAGACACACTGCGGAGTACACACTTCCCACTCCTCAGTCACACAAACCACACACCAAATAGACACACGGCTCCAGTCAGTCATTTCCGGTCAGTCATTACCCCCGAGCAAGAAACAAATAACAAATAATGGAGAACACGAGCAGAACACAATATTTACAAATGTCAGAGACGTGCCGAGGCCGACCCGGTGACTGCGTGGATGGAGGAAGAGGAAACGCTGAAGCTTTTTTTTTTTTTTTTTTTTTCAATGTTTAATTTTCAAATAGGATTAAGCAGAATGACATTTAGCTGAAGGTTACTCGTGCCGCTCGCGCCGCGCCGTCTTGATATTGATATTCCGGCGGCGGTGTGAAGCTTGTCAGTGGGACAAACGCACTTGATAAATGAGAAGGCCAGCAACAGGATGGTGTTAAGTGCAAATTTGAAATTGAGGGAAGAGAGGCTTCCAACAGGACACCAGCAGTAAACACTTTACTAAAAACCGTGTCTGTACGATTTAATATCATGTGTGTACACTTTCAAATGACTCATTTACTTTATCCGTGTGGAGTCGGGGTCTACATGAGGGATCCAAATTTACCGTAACAACAATATTAACAAGTGTAAAATCTTCAGTCTGGTATTGCGGTACGAAGTCACCGGGCTTCGGCAGGGAGGATGAGATGGATTTTGGGTTGTCGAGGAACACTCAGCAATTCCACCAGCGTTTCTGTCTTAATAAGGCAGCTCTGATGTGCCCTTTCATTCTTATCGCCATGCTCATTTGTCATGCATTAATACCATTCTTGCTGACTCTGCTCTTTCTCTGCATGCAGAGCAGGCTACATGCATTAGGACTCATATATTTACTGAATTTACACCATCCGCCAGAATCGCGCACGCGTGACACCATCCAGAGCGCGAACCTCGCGGGTTGACCAATGTTTGCAATGCGCCGTGCGCTTTCGCTAAGCAGAATGTATACAGCGCATAGCAGAAGAGTCAAACAGGCCCAGCCAGGCCTACACGTAATATCAACACATGTATTATCAACACAGATGTCCTGCCGCATTCCGCAATGAAAGGTTCGATTTGAAAGTCGGCCAGTGCGCCCTGAAAGTCGGCCGAGCTCGAAGCCATCTATCTTCCTTGCAGGATCTGAGGTCGAGCTTGCAAATCGAACCCAGCGGACCTACACCATGTTCCCATCACATCAAACCTTGCTCCAGTGCAAAAAAACAAAAAGAGGCTCAGCCCCCAATAAGGGCCGAGAGGGGAGCTATCGGGGCCATTAGAGTAACTGTCAACCCCGGCCGAGTGGTTTTCCTCAGCGCTCAGTCTTTCCCAGCGAGCCCGTGCCAGCACCCAGTCGCCATCAGGTACCCGTGTTTGTTTAAAAGTGTGCATGTCAAACAAAGAGCGATGCTGCTCTCAGTGCCGCGCCACAAAAAAGGGAGCCTGACAAGTTCCGCTAATCAGAGGCTTCACACATGCTTAGCACTTCAAGGATCCATCATAACGCAAAGCTAAATATTTAAAGTGCTAAACTTTGTGAAAAGGTCAGGGCTTTCCATAGCGTGCCACAGGCAGGACGGATTCGTCTACTGGGAGAAGGATCAGTCTGGGGCTCTGTAAGTTCTGCCTTTTGCCCTGGGATGAGATGACGCTAGTTCATTTCATGCTCCTAGGTTTTGCCCTTTGGAGTTGCCAAGTAATGTAATGCAGCCAGGACAAGAATAATAGGTCACATAAAGAAAGTCTTAGAAAGCCACTGGCCTCAACTTTAGTCAGAACTATTCTACATCCTCGAACGCATACTGTGTGTACAATGTGGCTTTAATGTCTTTTATGTCTGAAGAAACTGATACCTTTTTTGTTTTTTTTAAATCTGAAAACAAAACAGCAACAAACTGAAGCAACACTGCAAACTACACCAACTTTCTGTACATTAGCTGAAGCATAAAAAAAACAGATCACCCACAGCGAGCTTGCATCCTACATCAGCGACTGGCCCTCGTCTCCTGCCGTTCTCCTTCGTCTCACTCCATCCATCATCTCCCCATCAGCCACTTCCCTCCCTCTCCGCTCTGATCTCTGCCAGCACAAACGCTGCTGCAGCGCCTCCACCGGCCACCGCGAGACACGAGGTGAGCGGCTGATCAAAGCACCTCCAGACAGCCCTTCCAGCAGCACCTTTGAAAGACTGAACTGAGAATCTCATATTTGCACCACGTGCCCAGATCCCTTCCACCACTGATGAGCTCCTGCACATCAGAGAGCGTTCTGCACCAAAGAGCACAGTTTCACACGCAACGCTACCGGCCTGAGCGTCTTTGAGGCCCGCGCTAATGGTGTGGTGGGAAGGTAGAAAAATGACAAGAGTGGGGTTCAGGTGAGCGCTAAGAGTTTTTGAAAAGTTTGAGGACTTTGCTGTCTGATAAGTGCTCCGGTGGATGTGAATGTGAAAAACAGGATGTGAATGTTCTGAACATAAATGAATGGAGCCTACAGTGTGAACCTGAAGTGGGAAAGTCAATGACTAAATAGCACAATTTTAAGGGGAAGGTTGAAATAACTACGATTTCAGGGTAAGGTCTGCAGGCAACCAGTACATATTTTTAAATATAGTCCTAAGTGTAACTTTTTAAATGTAAAACGTCACATATTTCTGCAACTGTAATGGCAGAGGGGGTGCAAATTAAATATTATTAAATATTAATCCATGTGCTTACCTGTTGTATATTTAGCTGAATTATATATACAAAGAAGATACAATAATTTCAAGAGATGGAAATGCATTTAATTTATTGTAAATAATAAATAAATCACTAAAAAAATAATTACATAAATAAATTCTTCCATAAAATGTTTTTAAAATTTACTTATTATTATACATTTATTATATATATATATATATATATATATATATTTTTTTTTTTTTTTTTTTTTTTTTTTTATTATTACTTTGCAGGATTCTACATGTAGTTTCATAACTTTAAAAAAAAAAATACCAGTGCTAGATTTTACTGTTTCGTCCAGGACTATTATTTAAAACAACCTGAATCTCCCCACTTTACCCATTTACGTGCAACAAACGATGCTGGTTCCGAAACCAGACAGGTCAAAGTCTGTTTTGTCTTTCTAAGAGGCCAAGTGACTTTGCTCACGCAGCGCTCACACTCCGACTGCTGCGCTCATTTAAACACACCCAGTTCTTAACCTCCACTGGAGTTTGTCAAATAAAGCAGCACCAGTGCTCTGTTTGCCCTTGGCTCTGTCTCGCATCAAGAGTGCACTCTCCTCATGTGGATGACACCTCTCACAGAAATAGCAGCTCCTGAGCCGCTACCCAGGACCCTTACGCTCCAGCTAAATCATTAGCCCTCTTAGCCACTGAGCTGCCTGACAAGCCCTTGGCAAAACCGTCTCTCAAGCCAAACCGCGTATTGTTTTATCACCCAGACGATGTGTGATCAGTGATACAGACGCTAACTAGTCGAACTAGCAAAACAGTTTAGAGAGCCTTAACAGGACAACAAAACTCTATATTACATCTTTCTTTAAAAACCCGCTCACTATATTTCTCTCTCAAACACACACACATACGCGCTATAACAAGCAGCAGTGGCAGACACCTGCTGATGGCTCCAGCGAGCTCCAGGTCCCAGGGATCAAGCAGCTCCACAGAAGCAATCCGTCTTCCCTGACAGGGCTCGGCTGCACCCCGAGAACACTATGACAGCCCTTATTTTACCACAAAGACGCCGTGCCGACACACACCGCCTCCTCACAATGCACCGATGCAACAGCGTACAACAGCCCGTACAGCACACAGTCTCCACGAGCCACGGCCTTATAAATGAATAAACAAAGCTTCGCACTTCTAAACACACACGCACTTTCGTGCATACGTACTGTATACACGTATCCGTACACACACAACAAGCTGTTTCTTGCCGCTCCCAGCTGAGAGTGTATGCGGTCGCGTATACAAAGTGATTCGGTCTGATTTCACGTAGATGTGTGTCTATCATTTATTTAGCACCTCTCTTCATAAATGATAGATATTTAAAAAAAAAAAACACACACACACACACATACAGAGAGACTCGGACGGTTATTCTCAAATGCTGATTTGCTTTCATGGTCATTCGACACCAAAGACATTAGGCGTCATCTAAGTAGCATTTGAAACGCCTCTTGATCTTGCCATCTCACCAGTGCACGAACAGCAACCATGTGATTACTCAATAGTCCCAGTGTTTGATTGTGATCGCTAGCGTGACCTAATTACCAGAATATTGATCTTCCCATCCACTTCCACACTCTTGGCTAAAGTAAGAGGTCAAGCAATTATGCTCTTATCGCTCTTAACGCTCTTAACGTTCACATTTATGCATTTGGCGCAAAATTTTACCCATACTGACTCAGACGTGAAGCAGATTCAAGTCTCTAGCGGTTTGTCCATCGGTTGAGTGAGTGCAAGAAAGAAAACGGTAATAGACGTAACGCCTACATTAATTTCAACAACAAATGATGCATAATAGTCATGATTAAGTGGTTTATTATACTCAGGGTCAAAGTGAATCGTCCTGACAACACTGCGCACGAGGCAAAATCAAACGCATGAGCATATGATGAGCATATACTGTACATGCAATCATACACACAAGACAAAGCTTCCTAGGTGTAAACTTAGGACCCCTCACTAAAACAATGATATGAAATTTAGGCCTAGCCGGGACAAGCTGGAAATTAAAATTTCAGCACGTTTTTTTTATGACAACTGTTTTAAATACTAGCTAAATCAGCGAAGAGAGGTATTAACAATCAAAGCATGCTGTCTCCACTCTTCAAGAATGACATAACTATTGAAACAGCGCACCATTTTTCTACTCTCGATGGTTTTATTCCCTAAATAAATGTTGTTTCTATTTGAAGGTGATTTATATAATCTGTTATCATTTACGATATTTATTTATAGATTTATGGTTATACCTCCTTGTCGTGTACCATCGCTGTTGGTAGCAAGAATTGTTGAGTTAATTATGGGCTTGCCAGTAGTAGGGTACAGCGTTGCATAGTAACACAGTCTGATAAGGATGCACAGACTCAAAAAACATCTCAAGTCAATCATCCATCCATCCATCCATCCATCATTCATTTTCAGTAACCACTAACCAGTAATCAAAGTCTATGCTGGGAACACTGGGAATGAGGCTGGAATACACATTACACAAATACGCATTTATACCTAGGTGTAGTATTGAACGACCAATCCACTTACTTGCATGTGTTATGAAAGGTACATCAAAAACAGAGAAAAAAAGCTCTGATATGAACTGGGGACCAGCGAGATACAGTATGAGGCAGCTATGCTATGTCTCCTGACTATAAGTGAGAAGAGTCTCATCTTTGTACTTTGTACCCCAAGAACCTAGAGGTTTTTGGTTGATTACAGTCTGCATGTCCTTCCAAGTTTTGGATCGTCTGCGACGGTTTAATAGGCAGAAGGCTGGCCAGTCGAGAGCATTTCACGCAGACCGTTTCCCATCATGCTAATGAAAAAAATTTTTTTTTTGGGGGGGGGAGTTTGGAGATAATAAATCAAGCCTGTTACCTCATTAAATATCAAATGCCAGCAAATTACGGCGGCATGTGTTTTCAAACACGTTGCCTAATTTATTGTCACACTCGCCCCTAATCTACAGATGCCTTTGGTTCTTATAATGAAATGATAATGTTCTGCGGCTACATCAGACAACAGAGGCATGAAATAGATAAGGCGCAAATGTGCACACCTTCACACTCGCTTTCCACCTTGCTGCTATTGTCAGGCTTTTTAAGAGACAAATGTCAGTCTAGAATGGATTAAGTCTGAAAGAGCATGAGGTGCCTTTTATGAAAGGGCTTAACAGTAAATTAATATTCCTTTTCTGGGGAGTATCGGATCATTTAATAATTATACGACACCGTCTCCGTGCATTTGTGATGGAATATATGGTACCTTGTAGTTTTTTTCAGTGTGGAGTTATTCTGTCGTCTAATACGCGGCAGCTTAGAATATTCTAAATATAACACGGGTTAATTGCCAGAGCCTTAAACAACAACCATGCTACTATAACTATATAAAAGAAGCGAGATTAACACATCCACTTAAACCGATCTTGAATTAACAAGACTTAAAGCATTGCTGACCTCTGCCACTGAGCTCATGTGTGAAAGCCCTGGGGTAGAGGCTAGTAATGAGTGAATATATGACCATGGTTTAATATCGTTCCTGAGGGGGTCAGAATCCCAGCACTGTAGCCTCATAATTACTAAAACCTCACAGAGGAGGCATGGCTCAAATCAGTCTAATTGGACTGGTAAGAAAATGAGGCCACCACTTAGATGTTCTCCACCATTCATCCTTCTTTCTTTATTTCTCCCTTTAGCTTTGGCTGGTCTTTGGACTTCAAGAAGTCACGCGTAATTTAAAGTTATTGCATTTAGTACATAACAGCAGCCAACTGGGTATTAATTAGCCGTTATTAAGCTATTTCGTGATTGTACTGATAACCTGGGGGTTAGCCTGACTTGCGCTGGGAAGGGGGCTAACAAATTTAAGCTAACAAATACTGGTTAGTAAGAAAGAAGCATTCAAGGTTTGTTGTTCATCTCAATTAGTTTATTTGGTTAGAGAGAACATTTTAGTCTGAATGTCAGGGCCAAATCGTATGCAGAATTATACAACAAGTGAATATAAGACAAGTGAATATTAGACAAGTGAAGATTTTTTGGTGATTTTTGTGTTTCAGCTCTAGAAGATCTAACACACATAACTGTAACTGTACTCTCATATGTAATAACATCCATGATTCCTTCATTGTAATAGCATGCAATCTTTTTTTTTTTTAAATCTAATTCAGGGTACAACTTCTGAAGAAAACAACTACTTTTTTATTATTATTAGATTTGCACATTTAGCTTGGTGGTTTAAAAATAGTTCAATACAAGCTCGATACAAGGTCTCAAACTGTGTGAAATTCCGGGACGTGTTGACTCTGGGTTTCGCAGCGAGTGCTGATGAATGAGCCAGATGGTGTGTGCATACCCAAACAGGTAGTTGCTCCACATGCTGGGGAAATGGATGAGAAGCGAACACTGGCTCGCATCTGCTTTGCTAGATTTCCTAACGCAACATCAATGGAGAGGCTTTACGATCCCAGACTGACAGCACACACACGTAGACTTGTGACTGGGCTAGAATCTGTAATGTCATTTAGTTTCCTTTGTAAGAAAATGTCCTTTAAAAAAAAAAAGAATTTTGTCTTCTGAAATCTTACTCGAGATTTATTTTGCTTTTTACTGGTCACTTGTGCAATGGGCTTTCAAGATGGATTAAAAAGTCATAAAATAAAATAAATAATAAAATAATTATAAATATATAATAAATAATCAAATTTATTGTCCTCTTTTGATTTGTTCTAGTCAGGACAATTAAAAAATATATATTTTTATGTTTGTTTTTTTTTATTCTGTATGCATTCCTTAAATGCATTTTATTCAATTACAGTATTTTCTTTTATTATAATATTAAACTGATCTGATCCTGCCCTTCTCAACTGTTAATGGATTGGATGCCTTTTTGGAGCCACTGACACATTTTATGCCATAAAAGTGACAAAAAAGACAAATTCATAAAGCACACCCACTATCACCTCTGCGATATTTTGCACAACAAAAGCTCATAGTGTCACTTGGGTGCTTATTATTAAGCAAAATATACTGTACAAGTTACACCTACACAGCTATAAAATTACAAAAATCCAACTATAAAACGATTAAACCTATTTTTAGACATTTCAAGCGATTTTATGGTTTAAATGCTCTTATTGTACTGGCAGATAGCTTTTCCCAGAAATACAATATTATAATCTATAAACAGTTTTAATGATTTTACATTTAATTTATTGTAACCTTATAAAAAATACTTGATGAACCTGTCTATGTTCAATGTATTTCAGAGGTTCTATTTGCAAAGATGACATTTCTGCAATACATTCGGTATCAGACAAAACAAAAAGATCTGATATCAGTATTGTATCAAATATTAAATAAGTGGATTGGGATATCCCTATCAGACACGACTTTATACTGTACCTCAATCTAAAAAACCTTTATCTCCATATAATATCAGAGTTTTTGCTAAAACCACTGACCCAAAAGGCTTAAAACGAAAGCATTAGCTAAGCAACGTGAGAAGATTTTCATTTACGCATTAAATTAGACACGTTCCATACTGTCTGTGGGTAGGGCAATCGCATAAAGCCTACAGTGCATTAACATGAGCCTCTTGTTCGCCTATCGTTCCCCTCAGGAAAGCGTTACAGTGGCAGTACCGAGCCCTGCAAAATGTCACAGCAATACTAATCTGGCTATGCTGCGTGAATGCGCGACGCAAACTTCCTGCATTGTAGCTGATAATAAAAAGGCAGAGGAATGGCCACAGGGCCTAATTTAAAAACGCGGCCCTATGTTTTTGTGTTAAGGTCTTTGATTTCACCCATTTTCAGCTCTAATTTGATTTGCTTCACTCTGAATAGGGGATATGAGGTAGCCACCTGAGGCATGGGATTAGCCAGACACAACACTATTGTTTTCTCTCATCTGCGCTTATTCAGCCCTAATGCTGCGCGTTATGAAGCATGAGGTTATATGTAGAGATATGTGATATGTCTGTCATATCTTGGTAACGGGGAATGCGTGATTCGAGGGTATGATCTGTTGATAGAAGCCTGGAAGAAGAAGGAAATATTTGTAATACAAGCTGCACCTTTTTTTCTCTGAGGGAAAAAAGCAGTCTCATGTGCTCTCGCTCTCTCTCTCTCTCTCTCTCTCTCTCTTTCTCTCTCTGTCTCTGTCTGATCAATGCTGGTAGCGGGGTGATTTGTCAGGCGGTCTGCGTTGATTAATCTGTTGCTGGAGCCCGTATACTGGAGCTTGGCGCTGTCAGCTAGGCAGGGAAGTACCGTGGCTGCTTGGGTTGAGGGGCCGCCACCCAGGTGGCTACATTGGGGCTAAATGAGGTGTGAAGGGTTTTACACACACACCCACACACACACACACACACACACACACACACACACTTTCACACAGTCCCCCATGACTTGTCGCTGGCTATCAACACGTAATAAGTTATAGCCTCTCTGTCCTGTCTGTTGGCCTGTCCTCAGATTTTCAGAACTTCATGAGGGCGGAAAAACATGGAAGGTAAACGCTGACCCTGACACTAAAGGTCTTTGTTGCGATCTTGTATACAGACACACAGTGGAAACTGAAAAATTACACACACACGCTATGGATATACTGTACTGTATGTGTGTGCTCGGCTGGATGTGAGGAATAAGGAGGTGCCAGGGCCTTGTTAAGGAGTGCGCCACTAATTACTACACACATACACGTCCCTATCCCAACTCTTCCAATTATGGAAAATTGCGGAATGTATCTATAGGCACCACCACGGTGTCCACCTGCAACATGTACTGCCCATACAAATAACATGCTTTGCTCAATAACCAAGATTATTTTTTTTCTTTCCCATCCCTAATTGCTGTCATTTGTGATCAATTAAATCAAAGCAACTCGGTGGATTTCACAGCTGCCTCAAAAAGACACCACAAAGATGCGAAATGTCCAGAAAATAACCATGCATAATCACACACATTACCGCTAAGACCATAGGGAGCTGCGCACCATAAATAAATCAATCTGCCTTGCCAGATTACAGCTAGGAAGTGAAAGGGGAGGGTGGGGGGAGGGGGGAAAGGGGCCAGTTCCAGCCATCTAATACCTATTGTGATTAGTTACATTCAAAGTAGCCCATATTAAAGTGCTGGAGTGGTGGTAACAAACACGTCAAGCACATGTGACACCATCAAATGAGTGCATTAAGAGGAGCCTCAGAGGGCTTACTATGGCCATAAATCTACCGAGCCCAGATCCATTGCGTTTACACTTCCAGCGCCCATCTAATCTGTTGAACCTAATTACCAGCACCACACAGGTAATAAAAGTCTGCGAGGCTGTTAATCCTCACACCTCATCCTGGAGAACTTGGCTATTAGGATCATAAATTTGGCTACAAAAACGATGTGAGTGTGTGTGTGTGTGTGTGTGTGTGTGGAGGGGCTAAGTGATACGTGCAAGTGTTAATGGATGAGTCTACTATATAGCAAACAAATCCATTAACAGCCCTATACAGCCGGGTCTCTACAGCAGAGATGACATCATAGCGCTCTTGTTCCTTACTCATCACTGGTCGGTCTGGCTGTCACTCAGTAGACTACCCCCCCCATCCCCCCCGCCCCATCCCTATCCTTATCCCCATCCCTCTAGAGGGCCAGCGCAGGTGCGACACACCAGTGAACTTTCCCCAGTTCCAGCACACTGCCAGCTAAAAGGAGCCTCATTCTTGTGGCTTCACTCTCACTCTCATCCCCTCGCAGGGACACGGCTGACTTGGAGGCAGCCCAAGGCCCCCGGCATGCTCGGCATAGCCTGAAATAAAAGAAGGCATGTACCAAAAGGAAGGGAAAGTTGAGGTGATTAATGTGAATAGGCTGAATTCTTAACACCCTCATCTTTGTCTAAAAATCCCAGCGCCGGTAAAAGCTAAACTAAACACCCCATCAAAAGAGGAGGATGAGTGCATTGTTCGTAGTGTGACAGCACACCTGCTGGGTCCCCCACCGCTGGTAAAGCCCACCATGGATACTGAAAAAATATCAGAACAGACGTCCTCAGTTGTTATAAGATGCATGAAGTGAGGTTATGTCAGCGGACCTTGAAGTGCTCATTAGGCATGATTCCATCTAGGTATTAAATTACACGGACAAAGAAAAAAGTATTATAAATACCAAATTACAAATATTTAAAAAATCTGAAATAACAATAATAAATGCAACGGAATATGACAGCATTTTCCTATATTGAAATGATTTTTTTTTTTAATCTCTACTGAGAGATGAATGAAAAAACGCTTTAAGGTAAAAACTATTACTTATTTCTATAAACATCATCAATAAATACATTGTTTAAGATTTTGTTCACTTAAAGAAAAAATTGAATGTCTTTACATCGCAGTGCTAGTGTTAATGCCTCACAAGTTTGTATTAATGCACTTATACTAATATGTGATCATTTCTCTGCTAGCAGTTCCTCCAACAACATATAAAAAGGGTTTGTAACTGTCGATAAGGTGAAGTTGTCTTGAGGAAAATGTTTATTTAATATCTCCTGGAAGAAGTCTGCCGTGTCAGTGCTTTGTAGTCAGGTGTGATGAATCTTCAGGATGGAAGGCTTTGTGGTTTCTCTGTGGCATGACAAGCTACCTTTTTTCTAATATCTAATAATGCGATTTCACAAAATAATAACTGTTTCCCACAAGAACTTGATCCCACAAGATAATAACGTGTTACCTCAAAAAAAATAACGGGTTACCACAAGATAATAACTTGTTCCCAGAAGATAATAAGGAGTTGCCACAAGATAATAACTAGTTACCACAATATAATAACTGGTTACCACAAGATAATAACATGTTCCCAGAAGATAATAAGGAGTTGCCACAAGATAATAACTAGTTACCACAATATAATAACTGGTTCACACAAGATAATAACATGTTCCCACAAATAAAATAACGGGTTACCACAAGATAATAACATGTTTCCACAAATAAAATAACTGGTTCCCACAAGATAATAACACGTTCCCACAAATAAAATAACGGGTTACCACAAGATAATAACATGTTCCCACAAATAAAATAACGGGTTACCATAAGATAATAACATGTTCTCACAAATAAAATAACGGGTTACCACAAGATAAGAACATGTTCCCAGAAGATAATAATTGGTTCCCACAAGATAATAACTTGTTCCCACAAGATAATAACCGGATTCCACAAAAACTTGTTCCCACATGATAATAATTGGTTCCAACAGGATAATAATGTGTTCCCTCAAGATAATAATAGGTTACCACAAGATAATAACATGTTCCCAGAAGATAATAATTGGTTACCACAAGATAATAACATGTTCCCACAAGTAAGTATCTATTTACGACAATATTATATTGTGTTCCCACAAGATAATAACTCGTTCCCACAAGATAATAAAATGTTCCCACTAGAAAATAACTATTTACCACAATATAATATCTCATTCGCAGAAAAGAATAACCCATTCCCACAAGAGAATAACATGTTCCCCTTAAAAAAAAAAAATCAAAATGGGTTGCCACAAGATAATAACATGCTCACAGAAGATAATGAGTTACTACAAGATAATAACTAGTTACCACAATATAATAATTGGTTCCCACAAGATAACTGGATTACACAAGAACTTGTTCCTACATTATAATAACTGGTTCCCACAGAAAAATTATGTGTTCTCTCAAGATAATAATGGGTTGCCACAAGATAATAACATGTTTGTACAAGGTAATAACATGTTCCCACAAGATAATAACTATTTACCACAATATAATATCTTATTCCCACAAGATAATAACTCATTTCCACAGGATAATAACATGTACCCTCAAAAAAAATAGATAAAATAATGGGTTGCCACAAGATAATAACATGTTCCCAAAAGATAATAATGAGTTACCACAAGATATTAAATAGTTACCACAATATAATAACTGCTTCCTCCAAGATAATAACTGGTTCCCGCAATAACTTGTTTCCACAAGATAATAACTAGCTCCTACAAAGTAATAACTGGTTCCCACAAGATAATAACTGGTTTCGACAAGATACTAACTGGTTCCCAAAAGAATTTGTTCCCACAAGATCATTACTGGATCAATAACTTGTTCCCATAGGATAATAACATGTTCCCACAGAAACTTGAACCCACAAGATAAAAATTGATTCCCACAAGATAACAACTGGTTTCCACAAGATAATAACTGGTTCCCAGAGGAAAGGTTACATGCATGCAAAGAAAATAACTAGATCCCACAAAATACTACCTTGTTCCCACAGGATAAATAACATAATAATAAAAATAAATACCTTCTGTGCACAAGATAATAGCTTATTCCCAAAAAGTTGCCAAAAGGTTTATATTTTTGGGAATAAGCTTTTATCTTGTACCACAAAATAACTAACCTTTTCACATTAGATATATAACTTGATCCCACAAAATAAATAATGCCTGTATACAAAATAATAACTTGTTCTCACAAGACACATAACTTTTGGGGCTGCATAAGAGAGAAAACGAGACCCTAACTTGTTTCATGATCCAAGATTTTACACCATTACATATAACACGGATAAATGGATAAATACATTATATAATAAATGCATTGCTGTAGTATAAGAGGAATAAATCACTTCAGCATAAACTATTAATTTGAGGTGGTAACCTCAAGGTGGTATTGCTCTGCTTCACACTGCACCATATCACATCACCCTGTAGCTGATTACTTTCCTATAATATCATGCCTTTCATCTTTAATTTCATTACTTCATGATAAAACATTTATTAACAGATTTATTAGTTGCCCTTACAACCTTCATATAACTAACTTTGAGTAAACAGTGTTTTCTTAGTGCTGGACAAGATTATGAAATAATTGTTTAGAGTAACTGCACAAATACAGTGGACTACAGGTATAGTACACATATTAAAACATCTGTCTTTCTCTTCTGTCTTTAATACACCAAAGCATCTTAGGAAGAAAAAAAAGAAAAAAAAAAGCTGACGAAATAACCAACACCATGCCAGCAAAAAATTTCACACACTTCAGTGGTTTACCTGAAAGTTAAACACTGCTAATGCCAGGAAGAGCTGAATTGCAAAAAATGTATCAAACTTCAATAAAGGCTGTTTATTGTACTCAGGGGACTTCTGTCATAACAGCGCAAAGCCAAAAAGGTTTTACATCTCGCTAATTAATTTACTATCTCTTAAATACAGTGCCTTAATGCTACTGTACATGAGCGCACAACCACGGTGTGCAATAAATCACTGGATTTGTCCAATCACACCCCCCCCCACACACACACATTTCCTTTTTTTTTGTACATCACTGATAAACACATCCATCAAAGGCATGTTAAGTATTTTATTCAGCTGTTTCGAGTTCATTTGACTGACAGGTGTAAGGGTACTCCAAATGTACTCCATACATTTCCGACTCTTGTGAACTCTGCCACCAAATATTGCTGCCTTTCATGGCAAATACTTTAATAGATATTTGCACGTTTCCCAGTGAGATGTTAGTGAATTGTAGGAATTAGCGTACTTGACTGTCATGACTGTATAATCATGGGTTTTCTTCTTTTCTTTTCTTTTTTTTTTTTTAACCTGCCACCGAGAGGCGTTTCCACCTCTTTCACACAGAGGTTCTGGACATTACAGACACAGTGCTGGAGAAGAGTGACAGTGAAAGTGGGGGATTCTGTGATAGCGTAGCATGCACAGCTTTGTGGCTTTAGTGTTGTGGCTGTCGGTCCCTGAGCCCGAGCCTTCAGCATGAATACACTTCTGAAGGTCTGAAGCTGCTCAATCATGTGACATAAAAATCCACTATACTGACCAAGTTAGAGCCTGGACAGCTAGCAGGCTTTTTCCTTCAGCACTTGATGGACTTCTAGACTTTAGAAGTACTGTAGTGAGTAAAGACAAGGTTAGAGTAATAAGGTTAGAGGAGTATTTTAATTAATGCAAAAGCAGGCATAGACAATGACTTATTTATTATGTGAAAGCAAGTAGGATGAGTAAACTTTTTTTTTTTCAGCTTGGGAAAGGAAGCAGTAAAAGACACACAGATGTCATCAGGTGTTACTGACTGGCTACAAATAATCCTGATCATGCCCAAGACCGTGCTGAACTTTATGTCTAAAAAAACTGAATGTCATGTCATGTAAAAATGAATTCTAAAAACTAATTCTACTTTTAAAATTATACTGTATGATGTGTGATGATCCATATCAAAAAGTTTCATTTCAAAAATCTCAGAATAACTCCTGCTGAAAAAAAAAAATCACAGATCTCAAGCCCTCCTGGACAAAAAATATGACTAATCCTAATCACTCCTGCAAGAAATCTGACCAATCCCTATAACTTCTGCAGACATTTTGACTAATCTCACCCACTCCTGCACAAAATCAGACTAATCGACCCTCTACAGAAAACTTGACCCATCCCACTTCAAAGTTTGTCCAATACAATCTCCTCTTGTAGATCATTCGTCCAATTCCGTCCCGTCCCGTACAGAGTCTGATCAACCTCACCTGCTCCCGCAGAAAACATGGTGTGACGTTATGCAGTTTAGTCATGCTAACTTGACTGTCGATTGTGATTGGTAATGTTGTGGTATTGAGTCCTGGGTGCATGACGGGGATCTGAATAGACACAATCAATTTCATATCATGTTGATTATATAGTGAGCGCACAGTGGAGTCTGTCACGCCAGGGTGTTCTTTTTTCGCTTCGTCTCTTATCTCATATCTCATTTCAAATCGCATTGAAATCCAAACAAAGCTATGCGATTTAAAGTTTAGGATATCAAGAGAGACTGTTTTTATTCATTCGCTGCTAATAATTAGTAATAATTACCTACTAATTATTAGTACTGTACCTGGCATGTGTATTCCAATAGATTTGTTTTTAACATGATTGAGAGGAGAGGAGATGCAAGACGCTGTTTTGAGAGTACACTGAAGGATTGGTGTGATGACTACTTTGTTTGAGAGTGTGTGTGTGTGTGCGTGTGTGTGTGCATGTCTCTGTATACATTTGTGTGACTGTGCTACAGTGGCTGGCCACTGGGAAATCAAGCAGCACTTTGTCATGCATCCTTAAAGGCGTGACAAAATGTCCCGGGAGACGGAGCCTGATTGGTCTGCCAGGATGTCAAGGCCAGCGGCTGAGTGACAGGCTAGGAAATGAGGGACGGGGGGGGAAGATGAGTGTTATCCGAGGGTGTGCCCTACTCACGTCATCTCTCTCACAAAATGAGACAGAGAGAGAGAGAGAGAGAGAGAGAGAGAGAGAAGGGGGGTGAGGGAAAGAGGATGGTACTGTCATAAAAGAGTGAAAGCCTTTAATATAGAGAAAGGAACATGCACACACACACACACACACACACACACATACATACATACATAGGAAACAGTCACAGCAGCAAAATTACACATATCAATTACAACCAGAAATTCCTGTACCTCTAGCAAGAAGTGTGATTCTTATGAATGGCATAAATGATGAGCGTGCACTTTCACAACTGCAAGGCGGGCAAAAATATGACATAATCCAGTGATTGCTGCATTAGCTACAATACACCCAGCTTCAACAGCATCCAAAGCCTTAGGCATGCTTACATTACTCTCTATCTACACTGCAGCGGCTTCTTTTTTTTTTTTTTCTTTCCTCTAAAGCAATATGAAATCTCTTCTTCGGCATATCACACTCAACAACAACAACAACAACAACAACCACGCCGAGCACATGGATTTATGCTTGCCTTGCATTCTTTCTCCCAATTAATAGATTGCCAGCGTGTTGCATATTTTGCATGACAAAGAAGGGTAATATTAAAGCGCGGGCCCGTAATGGAAACGCACTCCGCAAATTAGAAAGTGCCGAAACCCAATTTTTTCAGAGCTCTTTAGGAAATAAACAGTCCTTAACCAATTAAAGTGCATTGTAATAATTCCATGATTTATGACAGGTGGTTTAAGTCTCAAAAACTGGGCTAACCCGCATTAAGGTCACCATCCATCATGTCTGCTAGTGTGAGCTAGCAAGTAATGGTGGCTGTATTAGCTGCGTTTGATGAGAGTATGAAAGAAGTATTAGCACTTGTCAACAAAACTGCTTACAACATAACATTAGCATGCATGGGTTGCCGAGCCTATTTGTTATTCTGGCAGCCCGACATACATTGTTATGAGTTCGGGAGTGGGAGCCTGCGCGGGTGTGTATGAGTGTGTGTGTCAACAGTTTGCAGCATGTTTGGTTTAGTAATATAGTGGCTAGGCAAATGTGACTCTTGCTCAGCTTTGTCCAGTGTAAACTGTAGGCAGAAATGGACAAGCTGGTGAGACAGAGACAGAGAGAGAAAGGAAGGTAATTTATTCAGGCTCCTCTTTACATTGGCTACTGATCAGACTGAGGTATAGGGTTGCCAGAGCCTCACACTATGACACAGGGCAGTAACAGTGGCCTGTCACAAATGGCTTCCTTGGCGTACGCCGTGCATACACAACTCCAGCGCTGCCCGAGCCAAGAATGCACTTAGCTCAATGTGAGCAAATGAATCGGGGCCTATTTTGACTTCTAACATTACAATGCGCTGCGATAGCAGGCAGCTACGGCAGAGTGGGCCCTTTGTCGACACACATGCATTCCGGCATGCTCAAACATCCACGGCGGCGTATTAACAAGAGTTTAGTGACGGGAAGAGATAATCGAGCGAGGCACTCATGCGCGGGCTGATAGAGCGACGGCGAAAACCTCGCATTCAGCTTGTCGCATGTGGCCCACGTTGTTGTTTCTATTTTCTTTTCTTTCTTTCTTTTTTTTTTTTTGTCTCAACCCGAAGTGCTTCGTCTCCCGTTACAGATAATCTCATTTTGGCCAATGCTTGATTAATTAGGGTGGCCCGAGCTCCGGAACGCTCCCTGTGACTTAAAGTGGCCTGCCATTTTGGGGACGCTGTTTACGGAAATGAATCGAGGGAGACAGAGTGCAGTAAGCATTCAAATCCATCCATTAGCCCAGGGTTCGTTATAATGCGGCTAATGAATGTCGGAGCTGTGAACTGTCTGTAGGGACAGACAGCCCTGTACTGACGAACGGAGAAACACTTCACTTCATCAGGACAAACAGCACTATGGAACTCGGCGGGACAAATCAGGCAGCGTTTATTGTTTCCTATACCAAAATAGATTGTATACGGTGTACAGTATATACCACGCGTTTTCATATTTCTAAAGTCTTCATACAAGATATTAATTATCAGATTAGAATCACTACAATGCACAATGCCATCCGGTACTTTTTACTTGATCCTACCAGGCCACGTAGCAACAAACGCGGCATAATCCCTTTGAGCTGTTTTTTTTTCTATCACACAGTCATACACTCTTGCAGATAAAGAGAACTACACCCTCCCCCTCCACTCCTCTCTGCTCAAGCCAGCCGCCGTGCTAATTCCTGTGCATTCACCTCGCTGACAGCCCCTCATTAGCTAGGGCTCTCTGCGCCGTACATTGGGCTAATTTGTGGCGCTTTGACATACACAAACCAGCAGGGGAGGGGAGGACTGGGGATAAAAACATCAACTCAATTAATAAATAATACGGGAGAGAGAGAGAGAGAGAGACAGAGAGAGAGTTGGTTTAATAGCTGATAAGGGTCTCTAGGATGAGGAGACGAGAGTAGAGCAGGAGATGAGGAGAAAGAGAGAGAGAAAGAGAGAGAGTATTGAGGTGAAGTCATGACAGTAGCCACTTAGCGCTGATCCCCATTTATGGCCTTTTCATACGAGTTAACACGGGCTAAACCATTTATTTAGAGCAATCAGGAGAGGCAGAGACTGCAGAGAACACCGAGGTTACGGTTACGCCGTGTGCGGGCAGTGAAGACTGTTTGGGGAATCTTTTCACCTTGTAGCCGCGGTGGTCGTTACACAATACATAAAACATTCTTCTTTCACCCATAAGACCCTACCTCATCCGATTAAAGGAATACGCCGGCATTTCTCATCATGACCTCTATCCACCCCATCTGTAGCATACGTGTGATTACAACACACAGGAGTTTACCCCGGCACTCAGTAAAGACCTGAAAAGCTGTTCAGTGAGAAGGTATTTATAAAGGAAGCCTACAAGGCAAAATTTTGAACCTCATCATTACTCTCTCTAACAGTGAAGGTCTTATCAAAGGTGAAGTTAAGTAACTTTATTAAACATTCCTGCTTCTAGTTTCGTGGTAACTAGAACTACACAACCATTTAGGGATTGCAAAACATCCCAAAAGGAAAGAAAAAAAAAAAAAACGATCTAGATCTACAATATACAACAGCACTGTTTAATTCTTGATTCTGACTGGACAGAAAGTATTGATTTATTTTTAATAATACTAGTTCTGACAGTGTTTCCAACTGTAATTCAAATCACATTTATATATTAATGCACTCATTCTCTAATACATTAGTGTTTCTATGGCAACAGCTTACATATGATTGATGTGCTAAATAATCCAAAATTAAAAATAAATGTGTTAATACATTGTGATTTTTTTTTTTCAAACAAAATTACGCTGAAAGTTGATTTAAGGTAATGTAACATTTATGGAAAATGACTGACTCCATTGTCTGCAAATTTAAATATTAAATTTTTTATATGTATATATTTAATTGAATGTAATTCAGTCACCTTTAGCTTTGATAAGGGCACAGGATGTGGTAGCCTGTTCATGTGTGAAAATGATTTCTCATGCTCCCAGAACCAGTCATCAGGGAAAAAAAATTCCATAACTTATAAAATAACCTGGTCGTTCTGTACATTCAGGTCGTCATCTGACTTTGTTTTATTGCCACATAACGATGCTTTAGCGTAGACCTGACCAACTGAAGCAACCCCAGATCATAAGACCGCCTCGAGAGGCTTGTTCACTGGGCACAATGCATGATGAGTGCATCACTTCATGCTTCTAACTGGAATATGGTCAATCTTTTCTCATTTCTCAAACTCCAGCCTTTATGCTCCCTCGCATATAGTCAAACCTTCCCCTGATTAATCTCACTATGAAATGGTTTTCGTATAACCACACAGCTGTTTGGTCCCAATCACAATCCTGTGAGTTCTTATCACACTGTTGATTATTTATTAATTTTTTTTTTTACCATGCAACTTCAACCTCATCAACTTTTTAAGTGATCACCAATCAGGATTTTTTTTTTTCTAATCACATTTCTTTCACGGTTCAGTATTATCCGCCCGGGTTTTAATAATCTGTTGAAGGGTTCTTAACCCAGTTATCGTCATTTCAAATCTCCTTAGGTGTTTTCCTGCAGCCCAATAATTTAATCCTTCTTAAATAACTTAAATTTGGCTTATATATTATATTATATTAATATATTATACCATAATATAATGGACAGTAAGATTTCCACCAGAAGAACAAGTTTTTTTTTTTGCTGGTAATACGCCAGCCTGCATTTTTTATTTTTTTTGTCTTATTTCCTGGAAAGTGAAAGCAGTGGCCAACTTAATGTTAACAGCTGCTACAATGCTAATGATAACAGGAACTTGTCTTAGGAATGCTCCATAACCTTACAAATAACTACAATTAAAAAAAATAAAATCTGCCTTTCTTTTTATTCTATTTTTTTAAAGTAATCAGTAGCTACATGCTGCTGTGTAAGATGAACAAAACACTGCTTTAATTGGAAATTACTCAGCCTTGCGTGGTTACTTGGCCTTACTCTGCATCATACGAGCCTGTTATTGATTATATTCCTACAACAGCACACCTGAACCTGTTTTTATTCCTCATTTATATTCCTTATTCATAGTTACCTGGAAAACCTTTTTACTCATTCTCACATTAAACGTTAGTTTCTTCTTTCCTCAGTGCGAGGGAACGTGTGGAAATCTCTTTTGGAAATCACACACATAAATACACACACACACACTTATGGGGGGAATATTTTAGCATTCCTTTAACACCCAGCGTCTCAAATCTCTGTACAGGACTACACGATGCAATACAGAAAAGTTATAAACGACATGATAAACTGCTAAGCAGGACACAACTCCATTCATAAAAAAACAAACAAAAAAAAAAAAGCTCTGACTGTGGTGTTTATGGTGTGTGTGTAATTGTAATAATCTGCACTAAATGCTGGAGTTGTGTAATAACGCTTGGCAATAGAGGAATAATCACTGGCTGCTTTGCTAATTTTATATTCCAAAGAGGTGATTATTTCTTCCTCGACTAAAATGAGTTCTAATAGCTCTGCCAGACAGATGCTCACACAAACATATAGCATGCATGCAACCACACACACGCAGATGCACGTACACTTTTTTTTACTGCATAAATCCGACCCTTTCCAGTCAACTATTTTACACACACACTTATACACTCGTTCAGGAAATACGCGGCTTTACCGATGAAAATGCAAATCCATGATAGGAAACATAAACAGAAATAAAGTCACAGAGCAGCTAATTTGAGTCAGTGTTTTTTTTTTTTTTTTTTTTTTTTGGTACGCTAGAAGGATAAAGCTATAATAAGCTCTTCTCTATGCCAAAGCCGGGGAATTAGAAACGCCAAACGGCAATCAGACAACAAAAACAAAAGAAGTCAGTTTGTAATTAGAAATCTTAGTTGGAGGATGTGATGCAGGAACAGGCCAAGAAGCCTGAAGCAAAGCACTCCAGCTGAGTACACACACACACACACACACACACACACACACACACACACACACACACACACCAAAAAAAAAAGCTGCAGACAGAGACATACTGTACACAGAGAAACACAGACAGACAGATACACACACACACACACACACACACACACACACACACACACACACACAAACACACACATTCTGCCTGGTATAAATGGATGAAAGCAAGACTGGAAGTGAACTTCACAATATCTTACCTGACTATCTCTCTCTCTCTTACACACACACACACACACACACACACACACACACACACACACACACACACACACACACACGCAGACACACACACACACACACACACACACACACACACACACACACACAGAGTTTCTCACACCTACGACATAAAAAGAGTCTTGAACACACACACACACACACACACACACACACAGAGTTCCATCAATCCACATGCAAATGCTCCTTCCCATGCTCTATACAGTAGGGATATAACACTCAACTCCATCCTTTCCTGAGCTATGTTTATCTTCCACTAGCGAATCCTCCAGGGAATATGACTTAGTGTACACTGCCATCTTGTTGTCGACGCTGCAATGACACGGCTTCCTCTCCCGACGGTGTGAGGAAGTGAAACACGCTCTTAGAGGAGGGAAAAAATAAAAAAGAAGAAGAGTGTTTGAAGGCAGGGGTGTATTTTCATTGGAATGGGTATAAAATCGCAGGTTATGAAAGCAAAAATGAGGATTGAATTGAACGTCTCAGGAGCATAACCGTGTTAGGATGACACACGTGAAATCATCTCCCAAGGGTCCGAGTCTGCTGTGTGAATATAAAGTGGCTCTGGGTGCTGGTGCGGAGACTGCCTCGACTCCTCAACTCACCTGCCTGGTTTCCCATCAAAAATAATCGAATAATAATAATAATAATAATAATAATACTTTCATGTGGGTTTCTTCCTGGTTCTCTGGTTTCCTCCGATCTCCCTTAAACATGCTAACAGATAGACTGGATCCAAGAAACAGCCCCAAGGCATGATTATGAGTTTGTATTTGTTTGTGTGTGTGTGTGTGTGTGTGTGTGTGTGTGTGTGTGTGTGTGTGTGTGTGTGTGTGTGTGTTTTTAGGTTAAGCTCCAGATCCACTGAGACTCTGAGCTGGGTAAAGCAGTTAAAGAAGAGGAATGAATAAATAAATTGCTTAATAAGACAAAAAAAAGGTAAAATTATTACTATAATAAATAGAATGTAAATTAATAATAAAATAATAACTGTTATCCAAGAAAGTATGTGCAGTGTACTTCAATATCGACTGTAGATAAAAGTTATGCATATCATGCAAAGTTTACAGAAAAACTTTTAGCTTTACAATCTTTATAGTCATGTTTTTTTTTTTTTTAATACAATAGAGAATTAACAACAGTTGTATTACTTATTATGGATTAAATGACTGGACTTTAACAATAATGTAGTTACTGTGCAAAGATTTTTCCACTATGATGGTTTACTCTTTATCACCTATTTTATCCCCCCCCCCCCAATATAGTCATAAACACCCCCTCCACCCCTCCAATCACGACTATCACACAACACCTACTGATCAGAGAGAGTCATTCTCTAGTTTCTCTCTCTTTATCGACTCCATACACACTAACACACTCAGAGGAAAGAGCTATCTGCCGACTTCCACATACACAAGGCCGCAGATGTGCGATCTCAGAGTGACTGATAGGGGAGAGAGAGTACGCCACAGCTACCTCCCTGAGAACACGGCATCATCGGGTCTTCATCGAGATTCGTACCCGGGAACGCTTTTCTCAGGACCCCGAATCGAAGTGTTTTATAAAAAAGACAGAGAAAGTCCTGTGATATTCCTCGTCTTCTACGTACCAGAGTGCTCGCCTCACCCTGTAAAAGTTAAGAGGAAACGTCTTGTGAGACTACAGCGTGTTCTGTACCATTAGTATAATCACCATGCAGCGACAGATTTCCTTTTTAAAACATTTACTAGACATGGCGAGTAATTAAACCAGGAAGAAAAATGCCTAAACGGATGATGTAGCCCTACTGCATGCTTAGTAAAGGCTCATTAAAATCACATCTGGCGGAGGCCAGGGCTCCAGGCCACGGCCAGGGCTTGACCCTTACCATCTCTTATGCACTTTATAATCTGGCTGCAGGTGAACAAATTTAATGGCCACCCATTTTCTAATAACCTCCCTAACTGGTCTGAAGTCAACCATCAAAATCTCAATGAGAGTGAAAAAAAAAAAAAAAACCAAAAACCTGATGTCGTTTTTAATGTTGTTTAACTCGCACCACTTTAGAACTCTCTATTCTGATTGGTCAGACTTTCTACAACAACATGGTTCTAACAATTATCCTGACAGCAATTCTATCCATAGGTTCATAGTCAAAGGGGAAGAGGGGAAAAAGCACCTTCATTTTCTTTTCATTTTGTTATGTTTAATTGCAAACACAAAGCATACAATATTTTCCTTTTAAAAAAATCCATTAATAGTTGTTTTACACGTGTCCTGGTTCTTCTAGTGGAGAAAAAAAACATGTCCAAGTTTTCCATTTGACTCACCCTGCGTTATTGATTCTTTTTTAAAACTCATTTACAGAGATTCATAGCAGACAGTTCCTTTACTGCTTTTAACAATTTATTTGACATTTAAGAATGGAGCCATCCGCCATCAAGTGTTCTGCCATAGGACAGTCTTTACTTTACTGGTTAGAAACAAATATGAGAAATGCTGATGAAACTGAGTTTCCAATCCCACTTATTTTAAAGGTCCATCAGAAACCTAATCGAAGTGTGTTGTTGTGCTTGATTTGAATACACAAGCTCATTAGGTTTGTCAAATCAAAAATCCGTCATTTCCACTGTAAGTGCAAGTTTACTGTACGTGCTAAATTAGGAGGGGAATCACTAGGGACCACCCAATAGGATAATATCATGATATTCAGGTGGTGATGCAATTTGTTGGTATCATAATTTAATAAATATCTCGATTTGAGTTATTTTTAGTTATCAGTTTATTTTAAAAATAAAAATAATAACTAATGTAATTTTATTCAGATTTTCCGTTACAATTCTAACAAAAAGTTTAGCGAATAATTTCCTCCTGCCACACAGAATGCTGTACTGCATAAAATCTTACCACATTAAATGTAAACATGTAAAATACTTACTCAATCGTCTATACTGCTTTATCCTGGATTTAAGACCGTGGAGGGCCTTAAGGCTTAGCGCACGAGGCGGGGCACACCCTGGACAGGGTGCCAAACTATCGCAGGGCACACACACATATACTCACTCACATACTCAATCGCACACTACAGACAATTTGGGAACGGCAATTAGCCTAAACTGCATGTTTTTGGACCGTGGGAGAAAACCGGAGTACCCGTAGGAAACCCACCAGGCACGGGGAGAACATGCAAACTCCATGCATACAGAGACAGGAATCGAGCCTGGCCGGGAATCGATCCACTTCTTGAGTCGGTGTGGTAATACATGAATTGCAACACAAAAGAATCATCGATTTTCCCCCCATCACTAATTCTAAGCTCTGTCTGTTATTCAGTTACTGTATCAGTATATCATGTATATATTAATGGCTTAAGAATACATTGCTCTGTACTGATCATCCTGTAAACCATTTGATTTACATCTCTGAATATATTTAGGAAGATTACGATTAAAATTTACACATAAATATGGCTTAAAAGCTGTAAAATAAATCAATCAAACAAAAAAAAAAATAGTTCACCAGACTCGCAGGACCTGCAGCATATGCAGATCTTTATCTGTTTAATGTAGGCGTGATATAAAAATACAGGTTTATGGAAAACAGGAAGCCATGTTTGATGCACATATGCCCTGGAATCATCTCTCATTCCATGCTAATCTAAACCCATCATATCCATAAACACAACACCCAGTCCGGCACCAACACGCTGACCCATGCTGCACTCCCATGAGCCTCGGCGTGGCATGCCTAGCCCTCCGTGTGCACTTCTTTCTCCGATGACGACTAAAATGGCATGACTAATATGCCGCTGCCTCCCAGATGAGGACTAATGTATGGATTTGTTACAGGAAATCCCAGGCAGTGTAACCCGGGCTACTTTCATATCCAAACACCGAGCAGGCCCGGGGAGGAGCAGCTGCAGCTGTGCGATGCTATTAGCTGTGGTGATTAGCAAAGGGGCTCTGTGCGCCATGTGGAGAGGGAGTCAGGACGAGCAGTGCGAACCAAGGGCTACGTGGGGATATAGCTAGAGAAATGATTGTGTGCGTCAGTGTGTGTGTATGTGTGTGGCCTACAGTAGAACAACTGAACAAACTCTAAGTGACATCCTCTGTCTCTGTCTACTGCCCCCTTCCAGCTCAACGCATAATTACAAACGACTGATTGTTTGTACTTTTAGTTTGTGTCTCACTGGTATTACATTTCAGTAATTGTTTACTATCTTAAATATATAAAATGCAGACACTATGACTATATAATACTTCTAAATATGTCTTTAAAAGGAACTTACACTATTATGAAAAATTAACTTCATCATTTTTAGACGTTCTGATCGGTCTGAGCTTACACAAGGCAATTAGATTGCTCCCCTTTTATGACCTCATATGAGAAGAGCCCCTTGTTGCTCATGCTCTGATTGGCGTGGCTCATTTACATAGATGCCGAAACAGCACATTTGAAGGAGTTGAACAAAAATGTATTATCTGAGGGGTACTTTAGCTGAAGCATTAACACGCACACTGAGACCTGCGTTGATTTGTTAAAGAACAGGTAAAATACAGGACCTTTAAATTATTCCACTAAAAAAGAAGCAAAATGGCATGCAGTCATTTAGGAAAATGTTTGATTGAATTAGACATACAGTAACTACTCAGAGGGAAAGTTAGTAAGTCAAGGCTAAATGTCTAATTCTATTGAAAAAGTAAAAGCCTTTCTCTTTTCGACAGCCTTGAACCTTGTCCAAACTGATTTCACAATGAGACACAAACTGTCAAATTTCAAGTATATGCAGTTTAAAGACTAGGCTAGTGTTTAGTGTTGTTTTTCTCACCTTTAACATAATCTCAGTGCTATAATAATCAGTAGCGCATATAAAGATATGACTAATTTTAGGTAACACAAGTCTGTCACATTAGCTTTCGATAATCCTACATTAGTTGGTCCAATTAAGATAAACATCTTGCAATGGTATTTTTTTTAAATACGTGTCCATATACGTTTGATTTTATAGATCATAATTCTTACATACATGCATAATATCTGTTAGAATGCATTTAATAATAAAACCCCATGAAAGTCATGTAATAAGTTGAATATCATGTGAATGTAAACACTCCAGTTCCTGGTTGTTGAACAACCAGCATTATCATGACCAAGAAGTTACTGAAGTAACCCTGGACTAACCTAACTTCAGTTTTCCAGAACAGAGTTGGAGAAATTGGTTTATATAAAGTATCTAAAACTCTGAACATCCCACAAAGCAACATTAAATAAAAAAGAACAACCACGAATCTGCCTGGAGGAAGCCGTCCACCAAAAGCCAGTGAGTGTGTAAGGAGGACGTTAGTCAGAAAAGCAATGAAGAGGCTCAGGGGAATCTGAAGAAGCTGGAGGGAATCCATGAGTAAGCTTGGAGATGCTTTTTACAGCACAACCACAACCTGGACCCTCCACAACCATGGGTTTTTGTAAAGAGCAGCAACAAGAAATCTATTACTGGGGAAAAAGAGATGTATTCAATTAATTTAAAGATTTGGAGCAAATGTGGGGAAAAAAAGGTTCTCTGTGTTGAACAAGGCATGTTTTAGCTTTGGCACAATGTTTGGCAGAACCACAGCACTGTTCATGACCCCGAGAACAGCATGTGCACGGTGAAGCCTGGTAGTGGTGATGCTATCCTGTTTTGGAAAATACATTCATTACACCAGCAGGGACTGGAAAACTGGTCCGGGTTGAGAGCAAGATGGATGGAGGTGATCCTTTCAACAAGAAGCTTATAAAACCAGTCTGACCGAGAAGATGTAGCGAGACTAGATACTTACATCATTCCACTCATCCCAGTGGGAGCTCATCACTCTCATTTGCTGAAAGTTTATACAAACTATCACGCAGACATTTTATGACACCAGTAACAAACCTGCAGAGCCAGTTTCACCATGGTGATCCTACAGATACTGTATGGTAACAGACACCTGCACTGGTGATATGATGAATACAGTAGCTACAAACGCAGCAAACTTGGAGGGAGAAAATATCACGGCTCGAGCTATCAATAGCATACCATCGTCTCACCCCAGTCATGTTTATGAATGTGGATCACAACGTGATAATTGTAAGTTAAGATTTAGTGTACAGGCGGTATAACAGGGTCATAGACAACAGCTGGTGCAGGGAATGGCAATGAGAGAGACGGAGAGCGCGAGATAGAGACATAGGGACAGGGAGGGCAGCATGGTGGCACATGTGTGCCTCTGTGTATCTGACCTGATTGCAAATCAGCCCTCTGCAGCTCAGAAGAGTCTCTCTCTCTCGCTCTCTTTTTTTTTCTTTCTCTCCCCAAAAATATTTGATGGTATAGAATCACATTTCACATTCACATACCGAGCGATGGATAAACGTCTCTATGTGCATGTTGTACTGAAAAGATGTTCCTAATAAAAATGAGCGAGTGTCTTTCGGTATCAGTGCGCGTGCGAGAGAGAGAGAGAGAGAGAGAGTGTTTGGGGCCAAAGGCAGGGTAAAATAGAGACGGGGCGGGCGGAGCTGCAGCCGGGTCCCTGTGAGGCATTTGCAATTTAAAACAGAGGCTCGGGCATAATGAAAATGTAAAGCAGTGGTTTTATTTTATTCAGTGTGGCAGATTCGGAATCCCAGAGATGCTGCACTCAAGCAATCAGTCCATTAATAATTGAATTTGGTGGAGGAAGTGTGAGAGGCGAGTGTGGAGATGCCGAACCCTACGCACGCACGCACACACGCGCACACACACACACACAAACACACACACACACACCCTGCACCCCTCACATACAGGGTGTAGCCAATTAGACATCTTCATTTGGTGACATAGGTCTGGGCACAGTGAAAGGGCTTGGCCACTTTAATGGGGTACGCCAGATCCCAGATCAGGGGGTGTGTGTGTGTGTGAGAGAGAGAGAGAGAGATGAGGCTTGTTACTCTGCCCTGAGAGACCTGGCCCCTCCAAAAAAACAGCTGCATCATTCAAAGGCCGCCTCCGGGCAGAGCAGGAGTGATATAATGAACTGTGCATGAGCGAGCCAGTAACACACATGCATACGCACACACACACACACTGCTAGTGTGCATGCTGTTGCCATCTCACCCCCTCCACCCCCAACCCCTACCCACACACACACACACACACACACAGACACACACCCTCACGATAATAAGAACACACACAGAAGCAAAACCGCTATGGAATGATTAAATGATTCCGGATAATAAAATGAACATATTGGATCCGAGAGTGCTTTTTGCATTTGCTGCCTGCAGTCCGGCTTAATGGAACTCTGGTGTTTCTGTCCCTTTAGTGCAGACGCACCGATAACACTCAGGTGCACACTAAAAACAACCCCTCGGAGACCAACCCGACTGTTTGATTGCGGAACGATTTGACCCGGAATTGACCCGAATGCAGGAACTGAACCAAGTACGTGATGCAGTGCCGAGTGCAGGCGAAGAAGTCAGCTGCGAACTGAGGCTGAAGTGCTGCACAAATGTTTAGCATCACTCTGGAAATCCGAGCTTAAGAAAAGAGTCATTCTCAATTCATATTTTTTACATTATATCAATATATATATAAACGACAGCTGTACATTGGATGATATATAATACATGGTATTATAACGTCAGTGCTTTGAGGTGAAGTAGATCCTTTAAGTTTTTCTGCCAGGACGAAAGACAGCTCACTTAACACTTTACACTTTCTCAGTTATCTGACAAGATGGATTTTTTTTCCATCTTATTAGCAGCGAGAAAGAGAGAGAGAGAAAGAGCGAGAGAGAGAGAGAGAGACTGGTTAGAGAACTCCTATTATTTGTTATAATGTAAGTGATAACAGGAACCAGCTTTTGTGGTTCTACAATAATACTAACCATAAACAGATAAAAATATCTTTAATTAATGATTTTTTTTTTAGGTTTTTTTTTTCTTCTTAAACCCCTAATTATTTTATATTTTGTCCCAGACTTTTTTTTTTCTCCCACAAGTAGTCTTGAGGAATAGTTCTCCAGGACATTTTTTTTTTATCTCTCGTTTTCAGTCCAGTCCCTGTACCTGGGTAGTTTTATTTATTTAGCCACACAGCGACCTATGAATCATTCAAGCATAAAAAAACAAAAAACCATAGAACATAAGGCATAAACCAGTGAGAAACGGGTGGAGATGATGATGGTAGATGATCAGGCTGGTGATTAGTGTACTGGTGATGCTGAATGCTGAGTGGTTGGAACAGACGAGAGGGGAAATGAGGCTGCTGCTGAGATGGTTACATAAACAACCAATTTCTAAACTGTATCTTCACGGTAAAACATTTGTTCCCATTTCTTTAATTGGATCTACATCATTAAATTTAATTTAATTGAATAAATACGGAAATGAGGGGGGCTTTAGACTTTTTCACAAGGCATGCATATGATGGAAAATAATGAACTTTAAGGTGAAACAATCATCACATCATATCCCCCAATCACTGATTATTTTCTATCGTAGTATACCAAGTCATGGAATAAAATTCCCAAAGTCTTATTGTTCTTCTTTCATCTTTCCTAAAAGTATCCCGTGCATGATTCACGTTTTCTGAATTACTGCTGCTCTGAAGGAAAGAGTTTGCAGGTCTTTGTCTACATTTTGTAATCCTTCGGGCCAAACCCGTTGTATCACGTTGAGAATCGAATGTCCTCCGGAATATCTGACACTTTTAAAAGAGTTCCTCATCCAGCTAAAAGCTCTCTGTCTCATCGCATGTAATCGATAGCGCCTCGAGTCAGGAGGGAACTTTACGCCATGGCCGTGTCTCTCTGCACCTCTTCATTTCTTTCAGCCTCCGTGTTAATACACCTCCACCTGGCTCGCTCGCACTGGCTAATCAGCATGCAGCAATGTGCATTATCAAACCAGGAGAGTGTCACAGGGAGAAGGAGGGGGGTAGAAGATGGGTGCACCTAAGGCCACCAGCTGTTTACTGAACCAGGAGGGAAAGCTAGCCTCTGTGTGATACCACCTGAGAGATGAGGAAGCGAACCC